>NC_133618.1:252782349-253082349 GCF_048593235.1 Sminthopsis crassicaudata
AGGTTCACAACCTTGGAGACATCCTTAACATTCTCCTTTCTCCTTTCTCCGTTGGGTAGCTTTTTAGAAAGGTATATTTTCTTAAAATATATAGAAGAACAAATATATATATTTTCCCCAATACCCTGTGGTTAAAATCTCATAATATCACTTTGGCTTTTGGTAGGTAGGATTAGGTTCACAGTTTAGGTCAGTTTTTACATAGTATCCACCAAGTTCAGCCCCAAAGTTAGTACTGATGTAAGGACTGTTGCAATATCTTCTAATTCCTTTTTCTCTACTCATACAACTTTGGACTATTGTCTCTTTTTGTTCATATTATTATAATAATCTCATGAGTAATTCCTCTACTTCAGTCTCTGTCTCTTCCCCATTCCACTTTCTACATAGCCTCCAAATTGAAAAAAACACCTGATTATACTATTCCTTCCTTGAAAATGTTTTTTTTTTTTTGCCATTGTATAAAACAAAAAAATCTTTCATTTAAAATTCTCCATGCTCTAGCTCCTTCCTATCATAGTATTCTTATTTTTATTAATTTCTTTCATGAATCTTTATTCCTATTGAATTGTTCTGTTGGCTAACTTTCATCTATGATCTTTCATGATTTTAGACAAATAACTTCTTGTGTCTGAATGTTTTCCCCTTTCACCACAATGTCTTATAATTTCTATTTCTCTTCAAAGTCTAGTTCCTACTTTTTAAGGTTTCTTTCTTGAATCTCTAAGAAGATAGTAATTTCTTGCAATGGCTTATTATATATTTTGAATTTACTAACAAGGATGCTCTGGCCCTACTCTCTCAATTCTAGTCATGTTATATCTCCCCTATCAGAATTGTTTGTACTCTGAGGGAGTTGAGATATTTTTCCATTTCTTTCTCTCTTTCTTTGTTATCGGCTCAAGTCCTCATTGGTTGTCCCCTAAATTTAGTCAAGTGACTGAGAATTAGTGAAGATATTAAGATCTATGAATGGAATAGAATATTACTGTATAATAAAAAATATGAATAACAAGAATTCAGAGAAAAATGAGAAGACTTTGTATTGAGTGATGCAGAATAAAGGGAGAGTTAAAAGAATAGCATAAACACTATCTAAATCAATGTAAATTAAGCCAAGAAAGGCAACAAAATTAGGTCAAACATAATGACCTCAGTTTTTCCTTTTTGAAAATATAACATCTCATTTATTTTTTTAGGAGTCTATGAGATGAACAGGTCTGAAAATTTCCATAGTTCTTGGATGTAGTAGCTTTATAATAGATATAGTTGAAAGAACTATAGTGGGGAAACCTATTTAAATTTGAGCAGCAAGGCATCAAGGTAGGGAGAGAGGTATAGGAGTTGGACAGAAGAGATTGATGCAATTATCAATGAAGATTAGACTTAAATATTGAGAACTGACTTTGAGACTTGGTTTTTATTATATCTGAAGGGTGTTTAAGTTATTTCAAGAAATTTATAATATTCTCAAATATTTCTTAAGCAAGCATGAATTTAATTTTAATTGATTTTAGAAATCTTTTGTTTTTTATATAATTTACATTTCCCAATGTATTCTTCCAGAGAGTGAGTTCTCATGACAAAATATAAAAAAAACAGTCCTGAAAAACGAATAAATTCATCAGCCAAGCATAATGTTAAATTCAATATTCTATCTATAATTCTCTTACTTTTGTAAAGAAGGGATAGAAATATATTCTTTTTTTTTCCCCTGAGGCAATTGGGATTAAGTGACTTGTCCAAGGCACACAGCTAGGAAGTGTTAAGTGTCTGAGGTCAAATTTGAACTCAGGTCTTCCTGACTTCAGAGCTGGTGCTCTATCCACTGCGCCACCTAGCTGCCTCTAGAAGAATATTCTTATATTTTTAATTTGAGGCCAAGATTGGATATTACACTGTTGTTTCTATTAACACTGTTGGAGCAATTATATTTTGCTGGTTCTGCTTATTTCACTTTGCATTAGTCTATATATCTTTCCATACTTTTCTGTATTTGTCCTATTCATTGCCACTTATAACACAGTAATATTCTTTTATATTTACATACTGTGATTTCTTTAGCCATTCCCCAATCTATTTCATTTTCCTTCTGCCATAAATATTTTTGTTTATATAGTACCTTTCTTTTATGACTGATTTCCCTGGGGTATTTGATTGCAGTGGTATTTCTGGATCAAAGGGTACTGTTTGTTTTTTTTTTAAACCATTTTATTAACTAATTTAAATTGCTTTCCAAAATAGTTGCATTTTCATTTGAATTGAAAAGAAAAATATTTTTCCATATGGGCTTTTACTGGAGAAAGGGATATAATAAAACTAATCATCATTGTTACTTTCCAGGTGTGGGAAGTTCTATATACTAGGCAAGCAGTTTATTAATCTAACAATGATGATAATAATAACAATAATTGCCTGAATTTATATAGCACTAACCATATACCAGAAATTGTGCTAAGCCTTTACAAATGGGACCTTATTTTATTTTCACAATAATCCTGAGAGGTAGGCTCTATCATTATCCTCCATTGTGAAGTTGAAGAAAGTGAGGCAAATAGAGGTTAAATGACTTGCCCAGTATCACACACCTTGTGTCTGAAATCAGATTTGAATTCAGGTCTTTTTGCAGGCTACTTTATCTAGTGGGTCATAATAATAATATTTAACATCACACTATTTTTCTCTGGTTTCCACCTTCAACTGGTATTCTAGCTCCTATCCTTAAGACTCTGGGATTGTGATAGGTGAAGGTTGACCCAGAGCTATTCTGCATTCTCAAGTCATCTTTATATCATGATGCTGCCTATGTACCCATTCCTTCTCCTTCTATTTCCTTCCTTCTATCTTGGATAATAGTAGTCAAGTCAATTCTACTATTCCTGGCAAGAAAAATTGTCCTTTGACAATTGCCAATCAATTGAAATCTTTGATAATTTCAGTTTTTCCCTCTTATTGCCCCCCTTTCTAAGTCCCTCTCCTTTGGGTGGTTTCATTTGGAGCTGGATCTCAAAGGCTGGTTCTGTGTTAGGCAAATTCTATTTTTTTGGGCCAGTTTTTGAACCTAGGTGATTTCTGGAGAGATAGAACTATTTTGAGCTGGATATCAGACTCTTTTAGTCCTAAGCCTGGAGTGCCATATAGCCACACACAGCGTTCTACTCCAGTTTTCTTTGTTCTTCAGTTCTATGATTGAGTTCTGTTGAAGTATAAAGTGCTGTCCCGAGGCTTTCCCAGATTGAGATTTCTGCCTTCTGGATTTCTAGAGCATTGGATGAAATAGGAGATAGATTTGAGTTCTGTGGCAAATCCACAGGTTTTTGTTACAGGGTAGTTTGTACACTCCTGCTGCTGGAATATGGAGGTAGTGTCTTGGGGGCTAAGGAATAGTCTCTTTTGTTGGGATATCAATTTATTCAGTTCTTTTAGGTTTCTAGTATCTTAGATGATAGAGATAGCCAAAATTGCTTTATCTTTTATACAAATTCAAATTTTATGGAAGTTTCAGAGGTTGGGAAGATTGGAAACAATGTCTAGTCCTCTGCCTTATTGGCTACATGATCCTTAGTAACTTTTAAAATAGTTCTTAATTGTTTATCAAACTAGCTAGACCAATTTACAAACCCATTAATTTAAGTATTTCCCCTGTAACCCCTCGAGTATTTGTCAGTTTTGTCAATTGGGTAGGTATGAGGTTGAACCTGAGTGATTTAATTTGTATTTATCTAATTATTGGTGATTTTGGAGCATTTCCCCTCTCCAATTGGATATAGGTAGTGTAAATCTTCGATTGAAGACTGTTCTTATCCATTGACCACTTAACTATCGAGGAATACATAACTTAAATCCAATGTCCATTTAAAAAAATTTTTTTTTAGTCTCCGTCTTTTTTGACTTCTTTGCAGTATTTGGCATTGTTGACTATCCCATCTTCCTCAACACTCTTTGCTGGATTTTCTTTTTTGACTTTTAATTTGGTACTCATTATACCTGTCTGCTTTCTCCTAAGTCTTCTTTGTACAATATTCATTGATATTCTTTCCACTACAGGCAAGTGTATTCAAGAGCTCTGTCCTGGGCATTCTCTTATTTTTCAATCTATCCCTTCGTGACCTTGTCATATATTTGACTATCACCTTTATGCAATTAACTCCCCAAACTATGTATATAGTAATAATATTTCAATCCTGATAGTCACTCAGATTTACAATGTCATAAAAATCTTCAACTATTCACTTTCTTTACTTCCTTTCATATCAAGTCCCATTGATTCTATCTCAAAAACATCTCTTATATCCATTTACTTCTCTACTCACATCTACTCACAATCATTCTTAATTATTTTTCTCCTGGATTATTTTGTTTTAATTTTGCTATTCTTAACTTGATAAACACTGACAAAAATTAGCATTTACATTAGAAATAACAGAAAAAGAAGATTGAATATGAAACAAAAAATCTCTATTATGTACAGACTTTTAAAAAGAATATAGTATTATATATGTACATATATATGTATATATACACATATGTGTATGTATAAATATGTATATATATACACACACATATTAACATTCAATATGTTAGTTTAAAACTTTACTGCTCATCTGTACTTCCTGAACTTCCTTTCACTTTCTTCTAGGCATTGATAAAAATATTTCAATGAATCCTCTTTTCTTTTCTACTTCTTTTATATCAATAATCCCCTCTGTCCTCTCTAAACTCCCCTTGAAATAAAAAAAAAAAATCTAATCTTTCCTTGTATAACCTGAGGTTCAAGTCTGGTGTCTTTGCATAAGATTCTAATCACTGATGGAGACAAAGATTACTCTCTGCCTGAGTGAGAAGCAGAATTGGTGAAAGTTTGTGAAAGAAGAGACCTTTTTACTTCTTTCTTTT
Source organism: Sminthopsis crassicaudata (assembly GCF_048593235.1). Taxonomy (NCBI): domain Eukaryota; kingdom Metazoa; phylum Chordata; class Mammalia; order Dasyuromorphia; family Dasyuridae; genus Sminthopsis; species Sminthopsis crassicaudata. The sequence goes on from NC_133618.1 coordinate 252,787,246, forward strand.
AGGGAAGAGATAATCATCCTCAAATCTCTTTAGATAGAAGCTCCCAGAAAGGGAGTAAAAAACTTTAGGAAAGAGAAATCCTTCCCCAAATATTCCTGATTTTTTGCTTGTTTTATTAGAAACGTTGGGAAATTTCCCCTTGGGAAAAATTAGGGATTTTTGTTGACACTATATCTTTTTTGGTTTTCTTGGTCTTTAGTCTCTCTGTGTCTTTTTTTCTTATCTCTTTGTCTCTGTTGAGATAAACTCTCTTCTAGTTGGAAATTTCATTTATTTTGTGTACACTTTGTGTATTGTCTGCTATATTCCAATATATATGTAATGTCTCTGATTTTATTTTCTTATCTTCTTGGATAAAGGGTTTATTTGCTCTTCACCTTCTGGGACGATCTTTTTTAAAGAGCATTTTGTGGGTAGGCATCAAGCTTTTTTATTTAAGCTTGGGGAATTTCTTCCCCTAAGGGATAGCAACAAGGGAAGTAGTTTGAACCTAATAATGAAATAATTTCCCCTAAACTAGCAGCATTTGGGAATATTAGTAGATACAATCTTTTTTTTAATAATTAATTTTTTTGAGTTCTGTTAACAGAATTTTATTTTCTTTGTCTTTAAAAACAATAACTACAGCCACACAAAGCAGGCCTAGAGGCAAGTTTTAGAGATCAAGTAGTAGTTTAATTAATCAGTTTGAGAGTGAGAAATCCAGTTTGCAACCCCTAAATTCTCCTGAGCAGGGTTCTTTACCTGTTGCAAGAGAGGTAGAGATTTTATACAAATCATAAGTGGAAAGGTGGATTACAGTACAATATCTTCAGAGTTTGATTGATTTCCCATGACAAGCACATGAACACATAAAAATTCTTGGATTGTCTCATATTTTGAGGATCATGATCACCTCCTATCCAGAGTATATAATCAGAGTTCTGTGATGGGAACAGTTTGCTATAGTTCTTGATTTGTTTTACTTCCTGTGCAGAGATTCAATACAGTACAAAAATATCAGAGTGATTGATAATTTCAAGCTGCATCGTGAGTTTCCCAAGCTGGAAAAAGCAACTCTGAGAATTCTAAATTATTATTAAATTCATTGCACATAAAATAGCGATAATTATGAAAATCATATTTTTCCTTAGTTCCAAATTCTCTTTTTCCCTCCTTCCCTTTTCCCCTCCTTGAAAAGATAAACATTCTGACATAGATTATACATGTGTAGTCATAGAAAACATTTCCATATTAGCCATGTTGCTGACCCCACCCCCCAAAAACCCCACAGATCCCTCCAAAAAGAATAAGGAATGAAAAAAAAAAGGATGCTACAATTTGTATTCCTATGCCATCAGTTCTTTCTCTGGAGATGCAGTTTTTATTATCCATCCTTTTGTTATTGCATTGCTGAGAGTAACTTAAGATATTCACAATTGGTTACCATGAAATATTGTTACAGTGTACGATATTCTCCTGGTTCTGCTCATTTTGCATCAACTTATGTAAGTCTTTCTAGGTGTTTGTAAAAGAATCCTACTCATTATTTCTTATAGCACAATTGTATTCCATCACAATCATATATTACAACTTGTTCATCCTTTCTTCAATTGATGGGCATTCTTTCAATTTTCAGTTGTTACCACAAAAAGTTGCTATTTTGCATATATAGGACCTTTTCCTTTTTATTTGATCTCTTTAGGGGAACAATCCTAGTAGTGGTATTGCTGGTTCAACGAGTTCATGCAGTTTTATAAAAATGTGTTTTGTTTTTGTTTTTGTTTTTTTTACTGAGAAATTGGGGTTAAGTGACTTGCCCAGGATCACACAGCTAGGAAGTGTGTGAGGTCAAATTTGAACTCAGGTCCTCCTAACTTTAGAGCTGGTGCTCTATTTACTGCACTACCTAGCTGCTCCCAAAGCTTCATGTTTTTAATAAACAAAATACTAGATTACTGTGGACATTTATTATTGTGTATGGTGCACCTAATCTATGCTACTGATATACCACTGTGTTTTTTTTAGCCAGTACCAGATTGTTTTGATGATTACCACTTTGCAGCACAGTTTGTGATCTAATGTTGTTGAGCCACTTTTCTTCACATTAAAAAAAAATTAATTCCCTTGATTTTTTAGACCTTTTGCTTTTCCAGATGAGTTTGTCATGTTTGTTTTTTTTTTTGGTTTTTTGGTTTTTTTTTGTTCTAATGATATACATATGTGTATGTATGTATGTAAATTGGTTGGTATGGGATTGAATAAATAAAATAACTTAGTTGGAATTGTCATTTTTATTATATTGTCTCAGCCTGCTTATAAGCAACTGATATTTCTCTAGTTGTTTAGATCTGGTTTTATTTAAATGAAAAGTGTTTTTTAATTGTGTTCACATAGTTTCTCTATTTGTTGTGGCAGGTAGACTCTCAAGTATTTGATTTGTCTCCAGTTAATTTAAATGGAATTTCTCTGTCTATCTCTTCCTGGATTTTGTTAATAGTATATATATATATATATATATATATATATATATATATATATATGTATATATATGTATGTATGTATATACATACTGATGATTTATGTGGGCTGATTTTATATTTTACAACTTTATTAAAGTTGTGAATTAATTCAACTAGTTTTTTAGTTCATTCTCTAGGTATGCAATCATAACATCTGCAAAGTGATAGTTTTTTTTTCATTGTTTGTGCTAATTTCTACTCCTTCTTCTCTTCCTCCTCTTTTTTCTCCTCTTCCTCCTCCTTTTTTTCTTCATCCTCTTTCCCCTCCTTCTCTTCTTCCTCCTCCTCTTTTTTCTCTTTCTCCTCTTCCTTCTCCTTCTTTTCCTCTTTCTCCTCTTCTTTCTTCTCCTTCTTTTCCTCCTCCTCCTTCTCTTTCTTCTGCTCCTCCTCCTCCTCTTCTTCTATATCTAACATTTGTATAACAATATTGAATAATAGCATTGATAATGTACATACTTATTTCACCCCTGATCTTATTGAGATTACAAATAATGGTTGCTGATGGTTTTATTCTACTCATTTTAAGGAAAGCTCCATTTATTTCTATGCTTTCTAGTGCTTTTTAAAAAGAGATAATGAGTGTCATATTTTGTAAAAAGTTTTTTTACATCTGTTGAAATAATCATACAATTTTTGTTATTTTTGTGATTGATATGGTCATTTGTATGGTGATTTGCTGATTATTTTCCTAATATTAAACTAGTTTTGCATTTTTTGTTGAATTCCCACTTGGCTGTAGTGTATAGTCTTCATGATCTCTTTGTCAGTATTTTCTGACAAGTTTCTACCAATATTTATTGGAGAAATTAATCTATAGTTTTCTTTCTGTTTTTGCTTTTCTCAGCTTAAGAGTCAGCATTATATTGGTGTCATAAAAAGAATATGTTAAGATTCCTTTTTTTTTTTTTTTTGGTTTGTTTTTCCCCCCAAAATAGTTTATATAGAATTAGAATTAATTGTTCTTTAAATATTTGGTAGAATTAACTTGTGAAGCCATCTGATCCTGGGGATTTTTTCTTGGTAAGCACATTTATGACTTGTTAAATCTCTTTTTCTAAGACAGTTATTATAGAATATTATAGTATTCTATTTTCTATTTTATTAATCTTGGAAATTTATGTTTTTATAAATATTCATATATTTTGCTTAGATTGTCAGATTTATTGGCATGTAATTAGACAAAATAGTTCCAAATAATTGCTTTAATTTAATCTTTTTTGATGGTGAATTCATCATTTTTTTTTTGATAATGGTAATTTGATTTTTTTCTTTTAAAAATTAACCAATGGCTTATCTATTATATTTTTTCATAAAACCAGCTCATAGTTTCATTAATTTAATTGCTTTCTTACTTTCAATTTTATTAATTATTATTCAATTTTATTAATCTCCCCTTTGAGTTTCAGGATTTCAAATTTAATTTTTAATTGGGGATTTAAAATTTACTCTTTTTTATTTTTTTTTTAGTTCAACATTTTGCTCTTTTCTCTAAAGTAGATATAATCCTAATCTTATACCACTCTTTGAAGAAAGCACAATAATCAGCTTCATGGTCCCAATCTCCTGCTTTCCTCTAGGCAGAAATAAGACTTTTTAGAGAGAGATAAAAGAGATTTCAGCTATTTCTGTTGCTGCCTCCCTCTGAGCTACATTTAGATTCATTTAACTTTCTTGAGTAACTCTGTTTCTATCTATGTATCTCTCTCTCATTGTATATTATAACAAAGTAAAATAAACCCAAACATTGGCCATAAAGAAGTGTCTCGTTCTGTGTATCATATTCATTATCTTTCTGTCAGTACCACTTTTCATCATCAATATTGATCAAATATTAAATAATATGGAATCACATTATTCAGTCTAGAAAGAGGCTAGAACTAGAATATGAAAGGCCTGACATACTACACAGAGGAGGTTATGGTTTATCCAGAAGACAAAGGAAAACAGATAGATGGTACACTGTATTGGCAGTTACTTGGAGAAAAACATGTTGGATAGATTCTGTGTGGAATTTTTGAAAGAACATAGATAGGGGCAGGTAGGTGGATAAAACATTAGCCCTGAAGTCAGGAAGACCTGAGTTCAAATCTGGTCTCAGACACTTAACACTTACTGGCTTGTGTGACCCTGAGCAAGTCACTTAACCCCAAGTGCTTGGGGGGGCAGTGAGAAAAAGGGAAACATGGATAAGAATAAGCAAACAATTTTAAGTTTGGAGCTAGGAGGAATTTCTAATCTAACTCCTCCCACATTTTACAAAGAAACTAAGATTCAGAGTATTTAGTTGATTTGCCAGTATTTGAATAGGCACCCAGACCTGCTGATTCCAAATTCAGCATGATTTCTACTCTGTCTTAAATATGTGTATGTCTTGAAATTTGCATCATTGGAAAGAGCAACCATGAAATCATAGGTTTTTTAAAGTATTGAAGTACTCTGTTCTGAGACATTTTTCATAAATACTAAAGTGTTATAGAAATGTAACATAATGCCAGTGACTGCTTCAGTACACGATTCTTTCAACTTTTACATGTATTTCATTATTTTTGCTTTGGAAGAAACACACCACTGGGAAAGAAACTTGGGGGAAAGGAGAGTTGTGTTTAAAGGAAGTCAGATACTGCCATCTTGTGATCAACCAGGAAATTGTATTGCCTTGGCAATTAAGGAAGATTCAAATAGCTTTTTATTTCTTGTAATTTTAGGGCATTTTTATTTTCCTTGTCAAAAGAGGAAAAATCCAATAATGAGTGACCTTTGTCATGGAGTCTAACACTATATACTATAGAGATACATGCAAGAAATAGAAGATACCACTTTAACTTTTGAAGAAATTAATTTTCAACATGAAAATAAGAAATAAAGAGGATTTTTTTTTTTTAAAGAACAGAGGCTATCAGTAAGTTAGAATTGAATGCTAAAATTCAATTAAAACATTTAGTGCTTTTCTAAGTGAGAAATACTGTTGGGTTATAAGCTTGAAATATAGTAATGATTGGATGTTGATTCTGTTCTTTATGACAATGAAAATCACCTCATCAATTCTTGATGCCTTTAGTTATCATCTTCATTGTCTGGATTTACATGGACAAGGGGTAGATTATTTTACTGCTCCTACCTCATTTAAATAGTAAGAAGTTACCAATTACTAATTATTCCATTACTAAGAAACATGGAGTGGAGACCTCATAGCATTGCTTAGCTTGCATCTATTTTTTTTCCCTCAATAAGAAATGCTTTATGAAAATCCAAGTAAATTTATTTATTAGATTACTGGTTACTGTGAAAATCTAAGTGAATTATTTTTACAGTATTCTCAATCTAGATTCTTTACTGGGTCTCACTTGTCAAGGAAAGCAATATTTATAACAAGGACTTAGACTCTTGCAAATCTAATTAAAAGTTCTTTAAGTTGAAAGGAAGAAAATGGTCCCCAGATAATCACTAAGCTGCACATCATAGTATAGCTACTTTGTTGGATGAGGAATAGACATAAAGAAGTGCAGAAATTAACAAGAGATAGTGGTTCCTTATTATCTCCAAGGTCAAAGATAAAATCTGCTTGTTGGTGTTCAAAACCTTTCAAAACTTAGTCCCTTCCTACTTTCCCTGTCTTTTTATATCTTATTCACACCAGCATACTTTGGCTTCTTTGCTGTTCTTCATCAAGTCACTTTATTTCCCAGTTCTACACATTTTCATTAGTTGTCCATTATTCTTGGAGTTTTTTTCTGAATTCATTGCTGTCTACTGCTTTCCTTAAAGTTCCAGATAAATTATTTTCTAGAAAAAGTTTTATCTGATTCCTTTAATGCTAGTGCTTTCACTTTATTGATGATCTCTAATAGTCTCCCTTGAATAACTCCAATAGTATAGAGTCTGGTACATAATAGACACTTAATAAATGTTTATTTACTGACTGATTGGTTGAGGAGATAAAATCCAAGAAAGAAGACAGCAATAAAATAATGACTTTGGATGTTTACATAGAATTACACAAAGTATAAATAACAAAAGTGTTAATTAGAAATTTAATTCAGGTTATCATAAGTATCACTTAGAATTGATACAATGGGAGGCATGACTTGCAGAATTTTCTGGAAGATGTGTGCCTTTTTCAAAAGGAAGAATATTGGTTTTTTTTTTTTAATTTTTTTTATTATATATATTTTATAATATTATCCCTTGTATTCATTTTTCCAAATTACCCCCCCTCCCCCTATTCCCTCCCCCCGATGACAGGCAATCCCATACATTTTACATGTGTTACAATATAGTCTAGGTACAATACATGTGTGTGAATATCATTTTCTTGTTGCACAATAAACATTAGAATCCGAAGGTACATGCAACCTGGGCAGACAGATATTAGTGCTAACAATTTACATTCACTTCCCAGTGTTCCTTCTCTGGGTGTAGCTACCTCTGTCCATCATTGATCAACTGGAAGTGAGTTGGCTCTTCTTTATGTTGAAGATTTCCACTTCCATCAGAATACATCCTCATACAGTATTGTTGTTGAAGTGTACAGTGATCTTCTGGTTCTGCTCATTTCACTCAGCATCAGTTCATTTAAGTCTCTCCAGGCCTCTCTGTATTCCAAGGAAGAATATTGTTAAAAGAAGGGGGATAGAGTAGCATCATATATTAATATATTAATGCTTATGTGAAAAAAAATCCAGGAACCAGAGAGAAGTGTTGTGGAGAGCACTGGACTGAAGATTAGTGGAGGGAGAAACAGAAACTATATTGTTACTGGAGGATAATACAGTCTTATCTGAAAGAAAGAGGAAACCAAGTAGTCGTGAAAACAGGTCACAAGCCTGGTACATAGTAATGATGGAGGACTTAATAACTTCAATTCTTTGACAAGACCATAAGCTGGTAATGACCATAGAACAAAGTAATACTATATAGTTTACCTAGATTTTTAAGTCTCATGCTATTCCTATGAATACAGTGAAATGATATATATCAGTTAGATAATAGTACAGTTAGCTGGATTCTGAAGCTACTTGTATAAGCCCAAAGAATGGTCAATAATTAGGTCCTGGACAGTAGTCTCTAGTGAAATGCCCCAGAAATTTGTTCTTGGCATTGTATTGTTTAATTTTTTTATGATTCATTTGAATTAAATAATATTATTTAGCAAGTTTGTCAGTGATGCAAAGCTACATGGGATAGCTAACACTTTAGGTAATAGTAAGGCTAGAAAATTCCCCTTTCAGATTGACATCTGGACTTCAAAATCATGCCTCAGCTTCTATCTCATCCTGTAACTTCCCTCAGTGTCTGGGCCTTTATGACTTGCAACTTCCAACCATTTCTGGAACAAATATAGTTGCTGATCCAGTAATGGAGATTGAGAAGAAAAATGAAATTAGACTTATTCTGCTTGGTCACAACAGACAGCATTGGTATTAATGGAAATTATAAAGATGTTGGAGGCTTTTGAGTAGAAGAATTTGTTTGGTATTTATGTGAAAGATGAAATGGAGAGATGGACAATGGAAGCAACAGAGACCACTTAGGAAGCTATTAAAATGATTTAGGTGAGAGAGAAATAATGAGGTCCAGAGTTTAGGTGATCATAGAGTTTAGGTGATCATAGGGGGAGTAAAAGGAAGTGGACAGATGTTAGAGATATTATGCTGATAGAATTAACAGAATTCAATAACTAAGTCAATGCAAAGGATAAAGAAAAGAAAAGAGTGAAAAATGATTTTTGTGTTTTGAGCCTAAATGACTTGGAGGCTAGTGATAAAATCAATAAGTTATCAATATGTAATATGAAGGTCACAATTAATATTATGTGGGTAGTGTTATTGGGAATGGGAGTGGGATTGATGAGTTCAGTTTTGGGCATGGTGAATTTGTAGGACATTAAGATGTTCAGAAGGCAGATGAAAATATAGACCAGTAATATAATTTTGGGAATCAAAATAAAAATGCTAAGTGAAGTCATAGGGGTGGATGAAATTGTTAAGGCAGAGTTTGGGAAAAGCTCTGAGGTTAATCAAGGCCAGAACCCCCAGGGATGCACATATTTGGGGATGTAAAGTAATGGAGACTGAGGAAGAATGGTCAGAGAAGTAGGAAGAGAATCAAGATAGTATAGTGTCACATAAGCCAAGGAGACAGTATCAAGAGAGAAAGAATAGGCAACAGTTTCAAATACTAAAAATAGTTGGAGGATAAAGACAAAAGGCCTCATAATTTCTCAGTTAGGAAGTAATTGGTAATTTTTGAGAGAAATATTTCAGTTGAATAGATATGATGATAGAAAGGGAAGCAGAATCAGGCAGTTGAAAAGTGAGTGATTGTGAGAAAATAGAAGGAGCAAGTATAGGATGGATGATCATATGAACAGGTTGTAAAACCAAAGCTAGAGAGGTTGTTTTTTTTTTTTTTTTTTTTTTTTTTTTAATTTTTTAACCAAAAACTTTTTGCAGAGATTCATAGACCCTTAGAATAATAAAAGCATAGGCTCTTAGAATTTAAAAACCTTTGAGTTCTATTTTATTCTCTAAAGTCAAATGCTCTGGGTTTAGTTTATTTTTCAGAGTTACTACATAATTCCTCTTCACACACTTTATTTATGTTCTAGCCAAATAGGCCTGCTTGCTCTATTTAATATTCCATCTCCTACCTCTAAACCTTTGTATTGTCTATTCTTATCAGATTTGAGATGCTTTCCATCCTCATCTGCATCCTTTAGAATCCCTAGTACTGTGCTGACATTGACTTTCTGCTTCTTTGTACCTACTTCATATAGATTTCATGTTTGCCTGTATTTTCTCTTAATATAATATAAATTTCTTGAGGGTAAGAGATTATTTCATTTCTGACTCAGAATCCTTAACACCTATCAGAGTGTTTGACACATAGGCAGTTATAGGAGTTTATGGATTAGAAGTGGAAGAGATTTTAGAATTAAGCCAGCCCAATTTCTCACTCAATGCAAGGATCACATCTAGAGCATTTCTGGACAGTGTTTGTCCTGACTCAACTTGAAATCCAATTATTTTTGTCCACAGAACAATATATGATCGGGTAAAATAAATGTAGCATGCATGGATGATATTCCAACCTGGGATAAAGTAGGGTTCAACACCTCAATCTAAAGAAAATGAAATCTTGGCTGAGAAAGTTAAAGACTAATCTAGAGTAAAAAAAAAAAAGAATAAAAGACAACTAATTTGGGATTTAGGCACAGACCCCAGTGTCCAGGGATCTTATTCATTGTTTAGCAGATGCATTGAGCATTCTCAGGCTTCTTCACATTTGATTTTCCATACATAGACCTTCTCCCTTCTGTACACACTTAGGAAGGGTGCTGATTGTAGTTAGGATGTTTGTAACCATTCTAGAAGAGGAATTCTTAACAGACAAGACTTTTGTGTCCCCCCCCAGCCTTTCCCCATTCCTCACTATAATTATCCTGGGTCTCTCCATTCTCCAGTTTCAAACTCATTTCTTTAGGGAAAGATGGGAATAACTATTACCCAAAAGCTACATTAAAAACTCTCTTGAGAGTTCCTAAAGGAAGGAAAATGGAATCCATAGTTAGCCACCAAGTATGCAAAGCCACAAATAGAATTATTTTGACAGATCTCAATGATCTATTTTGAGGATTATCCACATTTGATATTTATAGAATCACAGAATTTCAGAGTTGGAAGGGACATCAGAAATCACTAAGTACAACCCATTTCTGCATAAGAATTATTTCTACAACATATCTGATTTGTGGCCATCCAGTCTTTTCTTCAAGAAAATCAATCAGATGGAACCCACTGCATCCTGAAGGAGTTCATTCTATTTTTTGGGACAGCTTTAATTGTTAGGAAGGTTTTCCTTATATCAAGCCCAAATCTGTCTCTGCAAATTCTCCCCATTTTTCCTAGTTTTGCCCTCTGGGGCCAAACAGAACAAACCTAATCTCTCACATCTAATAAATAGCCCACTTAATCATCTTACCACAGCTTCATAAAATGCTCTTACCCCCCCCCCCATCTTTGCTTGTTTGTTTTGCTGAGGCAATTGGGGTTAAGTGACTTGCCCAGGGTCACACATCCAGGAAGTGTTATGTGTCTGAGATCACATTTGAACTCAGGTCCTCCTGACTTTAGGGTCACTGGTCTATCTACTATGCCACCTAGCTGCCCCTTCCTCCAATCTTAAAAACGTATTTTTGCTATCTGAATCTTATATAACATAATTTTAAGGCCTTTGCTAAACCAGTCCTTTTCCCTTGAATACCAATGGCCTTCCTAAAATGTGATGAACAGAGCACAATGCTCCAGATGTGGTTTTGTTGAGGGCGGTAGCCCCTTTGGTATTCTTTGTTTGATCTCCAACTTCCTTTGGGACTTGGACCTTTGCACTCTAAGCATTTCCCCCAAAGAGCTGGCCATTTCTCTCGGGAGGCAAGGCTTAGAGATAGCCAAATCAGAGTCCTGGGCCGCAGCTGTAGTAGAGTCTGGCTGCATGGGAGGGTAGGAGGGTGGAGGCTCTGGGGCAGGGAAACCTGATTAGGAGCCGGGAGGGAGCAGGGTGAGGAAGAAGGGTCTCCGCTTCTCAGCCGAGAAGGGCAAAGCATCAGAGTATTCCCGGAGTCCAGCTCTGGGATTAAGTTCTGCTGGAGATCAGTGTCTCTCCCCAGTTCCACCTCAGTAAACTTAGGCAGAAAAATCCTGCAAGTTAACCATGATTTGGGAATCCCTATAGAGGGCCCAGAAAGCTTGCACTTATGCAACTTCTGACCTTTTACCGTGTCTTCTGCAATATAGATCTAATTCCCTAATAGTAGAGAAAATAATAGATCCGTTAACAGGCCAGGCCTCACTGTCCAGTTCTTGAAAAAGGGACTACACCTTGTCGCAGAAGTGAATAAGACTTTTTAATGTGAAATCCTTGAGGCCTAATTTTTCCTGTTTCTCAAGAGATATCCCAGAGGTGAGTCTTTAGGGATGGAAGAGAAAAGTTGACCCATTTTTACCACTACAAAAGCCCGAAATTTTCCACTTTTATAGCGCAACCTGATCAGACGTCTCTGTCAGGTCTCAGAAATATTCCCCTTTTAGGAAATATCTGCCCAAAAACAGAATCCATTTGCATCTAGCGTCCCAGATCAAACGATTCCCAGAGCTCTTTCAGCTCCCCACAGTTTAAAACCACTATCTTCCCGGGATTTTGGTTTTAATCTGCCCACACTTATAAAAGGGAGAATTTCCAGCTTACCTCAGTAAAATTACCTCAAAAGATCGGGCCACCAAATGATGAGTATTAAATGATGAGTAGTAAATTGTGACTAAATTGTGGTTTAAACAGAGATGGATCTGTTCCTTTTCTCTCTCTCCTTCCTTCCCCAAAGTAACCAATGGCGGGTTCGGCAGCAAAGGAATTTGCTACTTAATGCTGTATGGAAACATAGTCTTTATTGATTAGAATGGAAACACCGGAGAGCCGGTGGGCAAAATGGCTGCATGGTACAAGGCCATTTGCAAAGAGAAGATTCCCGTTCTCTCTTTTATGCATTGATGTAGGGAGGTTCCTGAGAGTGATGTAAATTAAGATAAGGACTCTCTTGTTATCTTTTGAGTAGAGACAGACGGAAGTCTCTTCCCAAAAAGGAATTTCCTGATGCCATTTGGTCTATCTGAGCAGATTAGAATGGGGGCTGTAAAACCCTGGCCACCTCAGATAGCCCAAACCAGTTTGACCACATCTTGTATCAAAGGTCCAAGTCCCAAAGGAAGTTGGAGATCAAACAAAGAATACCAAAGGGGCTACCGCCCTCAACAGTTTGACCAGTTGTCATACAATAAGAGTATCACCTTTCTAGACTTGAACATGCTTGATGCCTCTCATTGTAGCTTAAGATCTTCTTAAACCTTGGTACCTTTTAGGCCTTTTATCTTAGGAATAATTATGTGATTTTGTTTAATAAAGACTATTTGCATATAAACTGTAGTAAATCTTAGTTTGATAACAAGTATAAATTGAATTACTAAGCATATGTTAATCATTAACTCATAAAACAAGAATGAATCCTATTGAAAATATAATAAAAAATAATTCTGGAAATATTAAGTCTGAGATGGGAATGGGAGTTACCCAAATATGAGAACTTCCCATCCAGTTCAAGTAAGAAAGAAAAAGAGAGCAAAGAAATCTTTCCATTCTCTCAATTCTGCTTAATCAAGGGGAAATGAAATGTAGGAGCAGAACCAAGAGGCTTTTCCTTCATGGTAGGAAAGAAGGAAGGATTAGAAACAGTGCAGGAAAGCTATTGTTCTATCCTCAGTTAGAATGAAAAATAGAAAAAGGAAACAAAGTTAAATTACAGAATCCTCTCCTATTGCTTCTAGTCAAATGACAAAATATGGTTCCAGACATTTGTCCTCCTACTAGAACTTAATTGAAGCTGTACATCAGTTTCATTCCAAAGATGACAATGTTCATTTCTATTGGAAAGTCTACCAGGAAAAATTTATTTGTAAATCTAAAGGCAATATTACCCAAAATATGTTTCCTCAAATCTGTACACATGACTAATGGGGGGGGGGGACAACATTTTGAATAAAGAAGATTCTATCCCACCTGATTATAGAAAGTCTTTTCCTCAATCCTTTGATCCCTTTGGGAGCCATCTTTATTGACTGGAGCTACAAGGAGGAAGAGATAGGCTATTCTAATGCCCCTCACTATTTGAATAGTTTCAGGGTATCAGTTGTTAATTCTGTTTTGTTTTTTTTTTTTTAAACTAGGAGCTAGCTAGTCACACTGCTACTGCACTTTTATCTAGCCTGTAAGTCTATTATCTTTTCAAGAAAAACAGTATGAAAGAAAAAAAAAAGTTCCAAAGGTTGAATAGGCAAACAGGGAAGTTTTGTTACTATTAAATTTAATATATATCTTTTAAAACAAATAAACTATATGTTAGAAACTCAATTTCACATGTAATCCTCTTCTTATATAGTAAAATGTTCATATTTGTTCATGTTTAAATTTAGAATAAAAGAGAAAAAAAGACCAGGATGACAGACTTTATCTAAACATTAGCCAGAAATAGCTTCGATTACTTAACGATAGAGCAATGAGCTGATTTTTTTTTTTTTTAAAGATAAACTTCAAGATTATGGTATTTAGAACTCAAAGGGGATCTTAGAGATAATCCTATTTAATGTACTGTATTTTGTAGATAGGAAAGGAAAAACAAAGAAAGAAAGAAGGTATGCTTATTAATGGTGCAACCTGTGGTTCAAATTTATTTGCATAATTATTTCCTCATTGATGGAGAATAATTACTTAATGTTTTGTGACTTTTTAGGGGGTAGTTTTGGGGAGGGAGTTTGAAAGAAGAAAGAACTATTTTTGTAAGGTTTCTATTTTTGAAAAAGTAGACATAGGATTCCAGATTTTCTTCAGAGAAAGGTCTTCTAAGAAAGAGAAAGACTGTGTGAAGAGGTAGCACCTTAATTGTATTATTATCTCCAGCTTAGTTTGCTAGAGACTTCAGGGAATGTCTCTTTGAGTGAAATCTGAGCTTACTTGCTATGTGCCAGATTCTATGCTAAGCACTAATTATGTAAAGTTCTATACTGAGTTAAAAAAAATCTCCTCCACAAGTACATGATGGGGAAGGTATTAACTGGTAATCATTTCTATGATAAAGAGCCAGAGGTTTTAATATATTATTTAGTCAGTTTAAGTCAAAATATGACATGGCAGAAAAAAAGGTAATATAATTTTAGGTAGCATTAAGAGAGGCTTTATGACCAGAATGAAGGGTATATTTGTTTGACTCAATTTTTTTTCCTGGTCAGGTATAATCTAGGATATTGCTTTATTCTAGGGAAACATATTTCAGGAAAGACATTGAAAAATGTTATGAGATTGATCTTGATAACTATTGAGGGGTATCCTTTGGATAAATATGTAAAGGCAGGCAAATGGTTTTCTGTACATCTCTTTTTTCAGAATATTCCTTTAGTCATACATTTAACAGAATAGATCAAAGAATCTGAGATCCCGCTGTGTTTCTTATTATAAATAAGTGTTTGACTTAGTAGCACAAGAAATTTCTACACCAAAGAAGGCAACTCTATTTCTTCATATCTATCTTCACATGACACATATATGTATGTATGTATTTATATACTTGATTATACAAACTCCCTCTAATTTTTATTCTCTGGACTTGACATTTGGTGGCAAATACCTTTATCTCTCATGGATTCAGTGATCAGATATAATGATATATCTTTGATCTATATACTCAGTTCTAGTCTCTCTCTTGAGATGCAGTCCTACAGCACCAACTGCTTATTGGACATTTCTAATGATATGACCCTTAGGAATTTCAAACTAAAAAGAGAACTCATTATCTTTTCATCTTTTCCCCTCTCCATCTCCCTCTCTCCCTTTGCCTCCCTCCCTCCCTCCCTTTCTCTCTCTCTCTTCCCTTTCTCTCTCTCTCTCTCCCTTTCTCTCTCTCTCTCTCCCTTTTGCCTCCCTCCCTCCCTCCCTTTCTCTCTCTCTCTCTTTCTCTCTCCCTTTCTCTCTCTCTCTCTCTCTCTCTCTCTCTCTCTCTCTCTCTCTCTCTCTCTCTCTCTCTTTCTCTCTCTTTCTCTCTTTCTCTCTGTCCCTTTCTCTCTCTCTCTCTCTCCCTTTCTTTCTCTCTCTCTCTCTCTCTCCCTTTCTCTCTCTCTCTCCCTCCCTCCCTCCCTCCCTCTCTCTCTCTCTCTCTCTCTCTCTCTCTCTCTCTCTCTCTCTCTCTCTCTCTGTCTGTCTCTGTCTCTCTCTCTGTCTCTCTCTCTGTCTCTCTCTCTCTCTCTCTCTCTGTCTCTGTCTCTCTCTCTCTCTCTCTCTCTGTCTCTGTCTCTCTCTCTGACATATACACCCCTTTCTATATTTAATTAGTTGTGATATTTTGCTGATTATACTTCTACAACACCACTCCAGTTTTAATTACATGGCAATATTATCATTAAGGTCATTGTCACTAGTTACCTAAATTATTGCAATAGTCTCCTAATTTTTATCCTTGCCTCAACTCTCTTCCCCATACAATACACATTCTAAAAGTTGCCAAATTAATATTTCTGAAGTGCAACATTGCCCATATCACTTCTGCTCAAGAAGTTTTAGTGGCTCTGTATTGCCTTAGGATAAACTACAAATTCTGTTTGACATTTTAAACATTCCATAGTATGAGTCTAGGCTTCCTTTTCAGGATTATTCCCCTCTATACGTTCTAAATTCCAACCAAAGTAGCTTGCCTATTCCTAATTCAGAACTCTTTAAAACAGAAAACCATTGAAAACATTGGGCATGTTTGGCTTGGTGGAGAGAAAATGAATAGCCACTTGGATCAAGTAATTAAAATATTTGAAATGCTAATTTGTGCAAGGCTACTTGCTTTGCTTGGCCCTTGAGGACAGATGAGGAGTAATGAGGGTAAGTGGCAGAGAGCCAGATTCAAACAAGCAATTTAAATTTGTCCCATAGTGCAACGGGCTACCTCAGAAAGTATTATTTCCTCAGTTATAGAGGGTTATATATAGTGGGGGAATGCTGGGTGAGGTATCAGACCCTTCAGCCCAGAGGGAACCTGATGACAGTGTCTGGTTCAACTCCCCATCTCCCCTAAGAGCTCTCAACCTTCCTGAAAAGTCAGGAGGTAGTGACAACCTGTTAGGATTACCAGTGAGAACTCAGGTTGTCTGGACAATGACAAGGTGAGAACTCAGGTGGTAATCCTAACAACAACCTATGTTGTAATTAAAGCAGAGTGATGCCAAGTGGCAAAGAGTCATCTATACACAAAAGCAAGTTATTCATGTGGTCCCTTGTAGTATAAAGTTAGCACATATGCGGTGTGCTATGGTTAAATAAGGGTATTAGGGCATATAAGGCTGAGAGAATTTGGAATTAACGGACTCCATGTTTGGCCATCCATGTGAGTCCTGCCTTTTCACTCCTCTTCCAAGACCAAGGACTTGGGCTGGTACTGAGATCCTCCAGAGAGCTAGTCTAGACACAATACTCAATTGTTGGAAGTTTCATGATGAGCATTTATCAGGGATATTATGGGAGGATTCCTGTTCCGGCAGGGTTAATAGATTCCTTCTGACTCTGAAAGTTAATATACTATGAATGTTGCTTATTTATCAAGAAGTTAAATCTATTATAAGGAATAACAGTTAGCATTTGTATAGTACTCTAAGGATTTTAAAGTGCTTTACTTATGTAACTCCTGGCCCAAAGTTCATTGATAGGAGATTCTTTCCTTACTGGTGGAGATGAAGGGCCTGACTTATGTGAAAGAGAGTTGTTCATAGACAGAGAGCTTCAATTTTTAGCATTGTCTTTTGGGACTCTCCAAGAGGGAATTCCCTTTGAATTCCCTTTTGGAACTTTTGAGGGCCAGTCCTTTTTGGAGGAGTCAAACTTTAAGTCTTCAAGTGTCATGTTTTTTCATGCACTGTTTGATAGCTTTCAGCTTTAAGAGAAAATGGAAGAAGTAAACTCCACTTCAGGGTGCTGAAGAAAAAGACTCTGGGAAGACATGAGAGGAGCTCCAGTTCTCCAAAATGTTGTTATATTCAGTTTTCTTCTCTAGACACTTTGGCAAGTTTTCCCTTGGCTGACATCTGGGCCTTCTCTCATGATTGAGTTACATTATCTCACTCCCTATGGGGAAACTTCTTCATACTGAATTGTCTGGTATATATTTGCCTCTGTATTCCTTATTTGATTTCTATTATTTTCTACAATTTGATTAAATGGGCTTCTTTGGTATTTGCTATATGTATTCATTGTGGAACTGCTATTAGGTGGGAAAGGATACAAGTCTTAGATACTGAACTTGAGGTTTTCCTGCTTACCACTATAACAAATAAGCAAACACAATCAAACTCTGTAAATGAAAAAAAATTTAAGGGAGCAGATATTTCATTCTATTAGCCATTCTTAGGGGAACCTTAGTAGTGACCTTTAACTCCAATCTTCTGCTTCTCCTCCTGAAAGGAATGAAAGTGTCTCTTGGAGAAAGGTGGTGGGAGAAAAGATGAAAGATATCTATTCTGTCTCCCTTCAAACTACACAATAGCAAACTCCCATATGGGAGTCTCCTCATATGGGAGTTTCACTTCACACTTGGAGTCTCATATGGAGTCTTACTTCACACACACACACACACACACACACACACACACACACACACACACACATATATATATATGCACAAACATATGTACATACATATCACCTACATATATACACACATATCTATCTCACCTACATATATCACCCATATTACAATCCATATATATATATATATATACACACACACACACACATATATATATATATATACATTGATATGTATATACACACCATCTACATATATCACATATATATTATATCCATATATATATCACCTATATGTGTGTATATTATATGTGTGTAAATAGATCACCTCATTTGATACTCTCCAAAATTTTGTGCAGTAAGTATAATTATCACACTTCCCCTTCTTACAGCTGATGAAATTGATGCTGAGACAGGACAGGTTAAGGGACTTGATTAGGGTAAGTGTATGAGACAGGATTTCAACTCAGATTTTTTTGACTCCAAGTCCAGTACTTTATTTACTACAACACATAGTTACCTTAATATTAAATACAAGAATGAATGATAATGTTGTTTTGGATTTTCTGTGGCATGAATCTTTGGCAATGATAACCGAGAGTTAATATAGATAAAATGAGGTTAGCATTCATATAAATTTACTGATTATCTTCAACTTTAGCTTCCCTCATCTTAGAAATGTAATATATCTTTTCCAAGTAGTCCCTTAAAGAGACTTTGGTTCTTGTGTTTCATTCCTGAAATCCCCTATGAACAGATATGTATCCTGGAAACATTTTTGACCTTTGTATTCATATGATTTGGTGAATATGAGCTGTGGGAGGAGGGAAACATATACTAAGATTCCTTTACCTTTTGGAAACTAGCTTTCTGATCTTCAAGCTTGGATTGTGGATTAATTCTTGGATGTGAAAATGAGAAAACAGGGTTCCTTATAGTGTTGCTCTCAGTAATTGGCTTGTATTTCTCATAAGTCAAAATAATAATTATAATTCATATTTCTATAATAGTTTAACTTAATACATCATAACCCTGTAGGGATGGGGTACAAATATTGTTTTTAACTCAGTGGTATCTCTTGATAGAGATCATAGATCTATAGAATCATAGATCCAGAAATAGAAGAGTCCTTGGAAGTCTAATCCTTCCATTTTTAGAGATGAGGAAATTAAGGAAGAGGAAGCCCAAGTAATTTGCCCATAGTTACAGAGGTAGCAAGTATTAGTAATAGGATTTGAACCCTGATCTTCTGTTTTTAGAGACAACAGTCTTTCCACTATATCATACTTTGTCTCCTTTAAATTTACCATACATGCTTCATCTTAACTTAGACTTTTGGATTATTTTAATATACTTTAAATTAGCTTGCTCTTCCAAGTCTCTCCCTATTCTAATATATCTTATACACAGCTGCCAAAGTAATTTTTAAGAAATAAAATGTAGGTCTGACTGCATCATGCCTCTATTCAATACATTTCAGTGTTCTTATTACTTTTAGGATAAAAGAGATCCAACTCCTCTGTTTAGTACTTAAAAGTCATCCTAACTTAGCCCCTTTTTATCTTTTCAGGTTTCTTACATATTACTAATTTGCATATATTATACACTCCAACCATATTGTCCTTACTTGCTATTCCTGGCACACAAAAATCTATCTCCTCTCTCTATATTTTTGTACTGGCTGGCTCCCGTTCCTAGGTTTTCCCTCCTTACTAAGCTCTTAGAATCCCTGATTTCCATTAAGACTGAGTTCAATGCCACTTTTTTCCTAGTTCCATAAGGTGCTAATACCTTCCCTTCTTAGATTTCCTTCAATCTACTCTGAGAGTTTTGTAAGTACCCATTTATTATTTAATAAAGTATATACTATAAATCCCATATACTATATAGTACAAATCTCTCACACACATTGTGTGTGTGTGTGTGTGTGTGTGTGTGTGTGTGTGTGTGTGTGTGTGTGTGTGTGTATGTGTGTATTCTCATTAGAATGTAAACTTCATGAGAGCAGGGACTGGTTTTGCTTCTTTTTATTTGTATTCTCAGCCATTAGCATAGTGTTTGATTATTTTATTATCCCTATCTTATAGATGAGGAAACTGAAGCTCAAAGGAAATAAGAGTATTTCCTAAAACCACATAGCTTTCTATTAGAGCTGAGGGTCAAACTTAGACCTCTAGACTTCAAGTAAGAAGTTCTGATTATTATTAAAGTCTCTACTACATCACTCTGCCTCCCTGATTAGCAGCATGAAGAAGGTAGCAATATTTGGCATTTTTCCTTAACCTTTCAAGAGTCTCCCCAAGAAAGATGTACTTCAATTAAATTCAGCCAATAGTAATTAGACATCTACAGTATGAGTAGCATGGCACTAAATACTCTAGAGCTCAATTTCTTAAACTCTGGGTCATAACTCCATATGGAATCTTGTAAAGGAATGTGAGAGCTTCGAAATTATAATTTATTATCAGTAAATGTTTGATTTGTATATCTATTTTATAAACCTATATACCAAGGTCACATAAAAATTTCTTGGGCAAAAAGGGGTTGGGAGTGGAAAAATTTAAGAAATCAGGCTCTAGAGAATGCTAGCAAAGGAGATAAGATTCATTGCCCTCTTTATTCTACACACCCCTCCCAAAAAGCTTACCTCTTGTTGGGAAGTTAAGATTCACATACCTGAAACCAATAGAGAATAATATAAAAGTGTGTCACAAGATAAATATAACTTTGCTTCAGACCTTTTTTTTAAATGGCATAGGAAACTTCCAATGTCATAACTCCTTCTATTTGCATTAGAAGTTAGCATCAACATTAGAGAGTCACTTAAGGGTGTTAAGTGAAGTAGTTGCTCTGGTTCATAGAGACATCATGTGTATGTTGTGGGACTTGAACTGTTTTCTGAACTTTATTTCCTGTCATTAAACCATGTTGCCTCTTACATGCTTTTGTACTTTAAAAAATCCATGATTTTATTAGTCTGGTTGTCTTCTCTACTTATATAGATGTTTTAGTATATGATTTTCATGAAAATTAAAGATCATATACTAAAAAATTACAAAATAAATTGATCTTACACCTTTAGCATCTATGGATAGGAGATGTATATTTAAATAGGAACAATTGTAATAGATGAAATAGATAATTTTAATTTCATGAAATTGAAAAGCTTCTGCACAAACAAAATTCTAGGATAAGAAATAAAGTAGTTTAATGGGAAAAATCTTTGTATTTTTTTTAAAGTATGAATTTGATATGCAAGATATATAGACAACTAACAGAAATATATGATCAAAAGCCAGTAATTAAGTGATTAAAGGATGTGAACAGTTCTCAAAAGAAAAATTATTAGCAACAATAGGGAAGAATGATCCAAATCACTAATAAGAGGAATGCATATCAAAACAATCTTGAAGTTTTATTCCATACCCATAAAAATGGTAAAGATGACAAATGATGGAAATAATGACAATTGAACTGGCTGTGGAAGGGTAAGCCCACCAAAGAATTATTGGGGGAGATATGAATCAGAATCCTAATTTTGGAATCAGTTTGGAATTGTGTAATATGAGTGGATAGAATGTCCCTAAAATTCCATTAGAGAGCATAAATCTCAAGGAGGCCATTGATTAAAAAAAAATATCCCATAAATATCAAAATATTTATAGCAGTCCTTTTCATGTTGGGAAATGGCTAAATAAATTGTGGTATATAAATGTAATGGAATATTATTGTGTCATAAGAAACAATACATATGCTGAATTCAGAAAAGCATGGAAAATTTTACATCATTTGATAAAAAATAAATAGAACCAAGAAAATCAATAAGCCAACAAAGTAAATAAAATATACAGAAATGACACAACATAAAAAGAAAGAATAACCACAAAATAATAAAAAAATGAAACTTGTAAAATTACAAAGAAACTATTTCATAGCAAAGATGAAATGCAAGAAAATATTGCCACTCTACTCCTTTGAAGACATTTATGGAACCATTCTTATGGAACATTGCATATTATTATCAGATTGTTTTGATCTATTGATGGGTTTTTGCAGATTTTCTCTTTTCTTTTTTAGTTGGGTAATATCTGAGAGCACAGGAAAGAGAGGGTTAGAAGGGAAAAATTAGTTAATGTAAAAGAAATTGAAAATTTAATTTAAAAATACTTTAAAAGATCTGTGATTTCATCACTCTTTTTGGTCTTTCTACTTATATAGATGCCTTAATAGAGGTTTTTAAAAGTGCCATATCCAAACCATTTATCACAACATGGCCAGACTTCTGGTGATAGGTCTTAGCAAAGAAAGGCAAAATAGCCTATGCCCTCAAAGTGCTCACATTGTTTTTTTTTTTTTTTTTTTTAATTTACTTTAAATTTTAAATAGTATTTTATTTTCCCAAATAGGTGCAAAGATAGTTTTCAGTATTGACCTTTGCAAAATCTTGTGTTCCAAAATGTTCTTTCTCCCTTCCCAAGATGGCAAACAATCTGATGTATAGGTTAAACATGAGCAATTTTTCTAACTATATTTCCATAATTGTTATGCTGTACAAAAAAATCAGATCAAAAGGGGAAAAAAGCCACAAGAAAACAAACGAAAAACAATAACAACAAAACACTATGCTTTGATCCACATTCAGTCTCCTTAGTTCTCTCTTTGGATGTGGATGGTACTTTCCACCCCAAGATTATTGGAATTGCCTCGAATCACTGAATAGCTGAAAGGAGCCAAGTTGATCACATTTGATCATCACATAATCTTCTTGTTACTGTATACAATGTTCTCTTGGTTCTGCTCACTTCATTCAGCATTACTTCATCTAAGTCTTTCCAGACTTTTCTGAAATCAACCTACACATCATTTCTTAGAAAACAATAATAGTCCATAACCTTCATAGATCATAGCTTATTCAGCCATTCCCCAGTTGATGGGCATCCACTCAGTTTTCAGTCCCTTGCTGCTACAAGGGCTGCCACAAACATTTTTGCACATGTGGGTTTCTTTCCTTCTTTTATGATCTCTTTGAGGTGTACATCCAGGAGAGATACTGCTGAATCAGAGTAGGGACATAGTTCCAAATTAGGGGCTCACCTTCTAAAAGGGGATACAACATAATTAGATGCATAGGAAATGTGTACAAAGCAGTTTTTCTTTCTTGGTAGGCTTGTGTGTTGCTGGCATGATCTTCAAGAATTTAGAATTAGCTTCCAGGAATTGTGAGACATTAGAGGGGTTCTTCAGGGAGGTAAATGTAATCCAAAGTAGAAAATATGTATCAGTAAGTGCTATTAAAGGTCTGGCAGGAGGGGCTATTACTGTGGATTGGAATATCCAAGACTGACTTTGTGGTGGACTTAAAGAGGTCTTGATGAAGGAATAGGGTACAGCAAATGGGGTGGCAACAGAAGCAGAAAAAAGAAGATGGAATTGATTTAATGTGTATTTCACTGGATGGGGGGATGGGGGCAGTGAAGAGGCCTCCCTAGAACTTATAGTTCATAGGTTAAATGATCTTCCAACAAGGTCTCCATGAATTCTGAGATTATACAGTCTTAGATTTAGTTCAGGGTTCCTTCACCTTTGTGTGTGTGTGTGCATGTGTGCGCACGTGTGTGAATGTGTGCACACGTGTATGCATATGCATGTATGTGGTGGTGCATGTGTGCGCACATGTATTGCATGTGCACTGTGTGCATTGTATGTGAGAAGTGCGTGTGCATAGGTTTACGTGTGTGCACGTGTACATGTGTATGTGTGCACACGTGTGTATGTGTGCATTGCATATGTACGCACATGCATGTGCACGTGTACATATGTGCATTGCATGTGTGTGGTGTGTATGTGTATTATGTGCATGTGTGCGTGTGCATGTGTATGTGTGTACGTGTGTATGTGTGCATGTGCATGTGTATGTGTGCATGTGTACGTGTGTGTATTGTGTATGTGTGTACATGTGTGTACATGTGTGTGCTATGGGGTTTAGCTTGGGGTTCCTCAGAATAATATGTTTAAATGCAAAAAAAAGATTACAAAGGAAATAAGGTGAATCAGAACGAAGTTATCAAAACAAAATTCTCGGCCCCTGGTTAGGGACCTTGGATTCAGATCTGGAAGGCACGCACCAAATCCGACCCCCTCACCTTGTGGGGGAGGAGCTCAGCTCAGAGGTAACTCCCTTGCTCAGAGTCGTACAGGGGCCGAGAAGCAGCCGAGCCGGACCCTGAGCCCGGAGGCCCGGCCTGCTTCCCGCTGCAGCACAGCCCCTCTTACTCTCTGCTGGGGCGGGAGAAGATTTAGAGCAGCCCGGGATATTTGTTAGTAGGAACCACAAGGCTTCCCCACAGTCATCTTTAAGAGCCTTCGTTAAAGGAGCGGCCCCTAAGACGCCTGGGCCGATGAGGACGGAGACGTTTCCTGCGTTTTACTTTTAGGAGATGCCGCGGATGGAGGGGCGGACTCGTGAAGTGCTGGGTTCAAGTCCTCCCTCCGGCAAGTTCTCCTTGTATGGCCTCGTCCCCGCGCCCCAGGCGGCTCAGTAAGAGAGTGGCTTACATAAGCACCGCCCGTCCGCAAGCTGGAGCGCGGCTCCTCGCTGGGAGCGCTTCACGCCAATGGAGAGCTCTGTGCATCCATGAAGTCACACATTTGGGGTTTTTTTCTTCAGGACGCAGCTAGCTGCTCCGCAGCGCATTGTGAGCCTCACCTCCTGAACACAAGGTGGCAGCAAAGAACAGGGTTTGAGCGTTTGCTGTGCCCCGGCTTCTGGGGGAGAGCGCAAGTGATTTGCTCGGCTTCAGGCTTTGGGCCGATCTAGGAAAGCACTTTACTCAGGAAAGGTGAGTGTGGAACGGCATCGAATGGGGCAGATTCTTCCTGAAGCCGGTACATTCCCTTTATCTTGGGTCGCCGTCCGTAGGGAGCCGCTTGGCCCCCGGGCGCCTTCTCTTTGCTGCCCTCTGCCGGCTGCTGCTCTGGTTACAGCGAATGGAGGTAACTGCTGTGAAACCGGCGCAGCTTGTTTTTGCTGGGAATCGGGAAGAAGAACGTGTCAAAATCTGGGAGCCCTCTCTCCCAGCAGCGGGAGCCTTCGCGTCTCTGGCCCGGGCTTATTTTCTCTGCCACCTCACCCAATGCCAGAAATGCCTTTCATTCCGCACTTTAGCTGAGAGATTTGGCAAACGGAGCTTAGGGACCTGAGTTCAAATTCGCTCTCCAACACTTCCTGCTGTGTGACCCTGCTGTGTGGCCCTTATTTGTTTGTTTGTTTGTTTTTTGCTGAGGCTGGGGTTAAGTGACTCGCCCAGGGTCACACAGCTAGGAAGTGTTAGTGTCTGAGATCATATTTGAACTCGGGTCCTCCTGACTTCAGGGCCGGTGCTCCCTCCATTGCGCCCCCTAGCTGCCCGGCGCGTAACCTTTTTAAAAACAAAATTCCATTATAAAAATAATCTTATCCACAAAATGCTAGAGGCCGGACTTTATAGCCTCCCTCCTGGGTGAGTATCACGGAGGGGGGAAGCTCATTGGCGCGCGCCAGTTAGAAACATGTATCACCCAGTATGGTTCTAGAAGACATTAGAAAGCGCTCTGTCCTCTATGTGTAGAGGAGGACGCTGAGACGGAAGCTGGAAGCTTCACACGATTAAGCGCAGCTAGAAGTTACACGATAAGTAGCGGAAATCCTTTCCTCCCCCTCCCGTCACCTCCCACATCCACAAAGGCGGGGCCTGTCCTGTGACTGAGGTTCCGCCCGTGGAGCCCTGACTTGGTATGCCACGGCTTTGGGCCCGGCTCTTTCCTCCGCATGGCCTAAGAGACTGGTTCAGTGCTTCTCCCGAAAACAAGTCTGATGTCAGGGGAGGTAAGGGAGCACGGGGAAGTGGGCCCTGAGAGCGAGCTGCAGAAGGCCCGGAGGGAAGCCCTGCTGCGAACGTTCCGTCGGGCCCCTGCAGCGCCTCCAGCCCACCCAACGCCGCTTCTCTTCCTGGAGGATGTCCAACCTGCGTCCGCACCTGCAGGCCCTCCGCAGGGAGGTGGTTCAGGGGCCCGAAGTCTGAGCAGGCGCGACAGGGCAACGGCGAGGATGGATCGGTAGCGGATGAGCATGTGTCCTAGGCCTGACTAGTGACTGCTATTCCTGTGCTTCTGTGTTATCGCACAAATGATTTTATACTCAGTTGAGATTAAATATTAATACATAGAAAATTAAAAAAAGAGACGTTCCTGGTCCCCAGGCAGCTGCTTACTGCACAATTAAAAAGCAAATTAATGGCATATGTGAGGAGCAAGTTTGTTGGTCTAAACTTTATGATCAAGATATAGTAACTCCTGATACATTAACTTTGGTCTCAACTTTTCTCTGGCAAGGGGCGGAGTGAGAAGGTCCGAATTCATCTGAACTTAGAGCAATTATCTCTCCCATGGCTGTCAGGTGGGCTAGTCATTTATTATTCAACATGGAATACATATTCAATATGCAAGATAGGAAAGAAATAGACATTACATGATTTTTCTATCAGAACAGTGGCCTCGTAGTCCAGCTTCCTCATTTTACAGAGAAGAAGGGCCACAACTCAGATCCTGCCTCTTTTCATTGCGCCGCAGTCTTCCCTTTCTCAACTGTTAGTCTGGAGGGGATGCAGCCTTGCCTGGAACGGTGGAACGACAGATGCAGTGAGCTGGAGAGCGTGGGCTCTGTGAGATCTTGGACCAGCCACTCTTCTCTCAGTTTCCTCATCTGTAGAATGAGCAGATTGGATTCAATAACCTTCCTTCTAACCCTTTCTTCTTCCTTCTTCCTTTCTAACCCTAATTCTGTGCTTCAGTGAATTAAAAGAACCACGTGTTCTAATTAGTTATCACATGACAGTAGCCTGCTTACCCCTTGGATGGAGCTAAGGCTTTTTTGAAGAGCCCTCTGACTTGATCTCATAAACACTTTCTCCAAAATTTCTAAAAATTGTGGATTCAAAGGTCCTGATATATGAGTACTCTTCTCACCAACTCAGAGGCATCCCTCCTACAACTTGAGTAAAGTTGTTAAGCTGTTGTGGTTGAAAATTTTCTCACCTTGCAGCCAACCTAGACCATTGCAACAGCCTCTCAAGTGTTTTTTCTGTCTCAAGTCTCTCTAACTTTATTCTGATCTTCCTTCATTGGCCAAAGGAATTTACCTAAATTGAAGATCTGACCCTATCACTTCTGTACACCATGAACTTCACTGATTTTCTAACCCTTGAGCCCAGCTTTAATGTCCTCAGCCCTCTGCTCCCCAAATCGTCTCTTCTCTAAACTCTAGATTCCGTGTCCTTCAGCTCATTCTCATATGACAAGGACTCAAGGGTCATTAAGGGAGATTTAGATTGCCGAATGTGTTCATGACTTTTGATTGTATCACTAGAAAGTAGAAGTGCTATTAGCTATATGTGGAGAGGACTATAGATGTGCCATTAAATTTGGAGCTTGGTGCTGCTTTCCAAGAAGAATGATTTGGACTCTTGTGGGGAACTCATAATAGAAAGATCAACAATGACTTCTAAAAGACCTATATGCCAGACTTCACCTTGCAAACTCATTAGAATCTTAATCAAACCACTTAGTTCTTCATCATAGAATGTCTTACATTTTTCCAAATGCTGGAAGAGATCAGAAGAGGGAGAGATCACTAGGGAAGATTTTTGGAGGAAATAGGACTTGAGCTTAGCCTTTAAGATTGGATAAAATAAAGATATATAGAGGTGAGAAAGGGCATTCTAGGATGGAATATGAATCAAATATCAATAATAGGCTTGATTGTTATTGGAAACCTCTAGCCAAGAGTAATTCAATCAATGAGCAAATATTTATTATTTATTATGTGTCAGGCACTGTGCTAAATGCCAGGGATATGTGTTTGTATGTGTATATATAGTCTCTATCCTCAAGGAAGGAGAAAATATGCAAAGAATTACACATATAATTTACATGTAGTGAAAACAGGAGATTATCCCCGAGGGATGGTACTAGCAGTTGTGAGTGAAGGGGAAGATCAGTGGGAAAGGTCTCCTGAAGAAAGTGGGTTTTGAATTGAATCTTGAAGGTTGTAGAAGGGAAAGCATTTAGGCTTATAGGACAGCTAGAAAAAAGGCACAAAGGTAAATGATGGTATGCTATGTGTGACAAATAGCCAGTATAGCTGAATTATGGTATATATAGAGGATAGTACTCT
Organism: Sminthopsis crassicaudata; assembly: GCF_048593235.1. NCBI lineage: Eukaryota > Metazoa > Chordata > Mammalia > Dasyuromorphia > Dasyuridae > Sminthopsis > Sminthopsis crassicaudata. The sequence goes on from NC_133618.1 coordinate 252,815,116, forward strand.
ATGAGAAAACTAGTGAGGTAGGAAGTTGACAGTTTGTGAAAAACTTTAAAAATCTAATGGGAAATTATGTATTTAATCCTGGAGGTAATATGCCACTGGACTTTATTGAGTGGGGGTATCTATACATGATCAGTGTTGCTCTTTAGGAAGATCATTTTGGCATTTGAGAAGAAAATGGAGAATGGGGTGAGACTTGTGGCAGGAGACTGACTAGAAAACTACTGAAATTATTCATGGATGAGGTGTTGAAGGTTTACAGCAGAATGCCAACTGTGTGGAGAGAAGAGCACATGTAGGAGAAATGTTGTGAAGATAGAAATCATATGGCATTAGACTGGGTATGTAGAGTGAGAATAAATAAAAAGTTGAACATGATACTGAGGTTGCAAGCTGCGTGACTTGGAGGATAGTTGTGTCTTTGCCAGTTGGAAATAAGAGTGGGTTTAGGAAAAGGAGAAGACAATGAGATTGTTTTGGACATGCTGAATTTGGGGTGTCTGTGGGACATCCAGTTAAAGATATCCATGAGAGTATTAGTGATACGAGACAACCTCAGGAAAGAGGTTAGAGCTGGAAAGATGCATTTGATAGTAATTTGCATAGAAATAATATTTGAATGTGTGGGAGATAATGAGATATCCTAGAGAGATAGTGTAGAGGTAGAAAAGAAGGGAGCTCAGAACAGAACTTGGCAAACATTAATTGTTAGTAGAAATGACCTGGCTAAAGACACAGGAAAGAAGACTAATGTGGAGTGGTCAAATGGGTAGGAGGAGAACCAAGAGAGAGAAATGTCACAAAACCCAACAGAGAGAGAGAAATGTCACAAAACCCAACAGATTGTCTGATTATCAATTTAACTCATCTACAGAGTCCTCTGTTGGTTTTTGGCGTGTTTTTTTTTTTTTTTTTTATTAGGAATTCATTGTCATGTAGTGGAAAGGCCACTGAATTTGGAGTTAGAAGTGTTGTTCAGTCATTTCAGTCATGTCCAACACTTCATGACCTCACCTCCTTTTTTTAGTTTTTCTGGCAAAGATGCATGAATGATTTGCCATTTCCTTCTCCAACTCATTTTATATAAGAGGAACTGAAGCGAACAGCATCACAATTAGTAGGTGTCTGAGACTAGATTTGAACTCATGAAGATGACTATCTAGCTGACTGGTTTTAGAGGTCCTGGGTTTAAGTATTAACTCTCTTACCTATTACAAATCAAGGAGAGAAATTTTAAGACTCACTTGATTTCCTAAAAGTCATAAACCCCCTCAAAGTTTTAGATATAATGTTTTAAGAAACCATAAAGAAAACTGTCCAGATCTCTTAGAAAAAGAGAAAAAATAGGAAGATAGAGTCCACTACCACTCATTAGCATTATAGTCAAAATCCACAGAAAAAATTCAAATATTGGGGATGAACATTTAGGATCATCTCACATATGGCAGCTACCAGTATTAAGAATAGAGCTTTGAATGTGATATTCCAGAAGGCAAAACATATATGCTTAAAGTCGAGAATAATTTACCAAGAAAATTGAGCATAATCCTACAGGGGGGAAAATGAATTTATAATGAAATAAATGACTTCCAAGCATTTCTAATGAAAAATCCAGGAACATGTAGAAATTTTGGAATATAAACAAAGGAGTCAAGGAAATCATAAAATGATAAACATGAGTCAATAGTCATAAGGGTCTAAACAATGATTAACTTTTTACTTTCTAATATAAGGAAATGATACATGTTTCCTCAGAACAGTATCACCATCAAAGTCATAGAGGGTGTCTATTAGGGAAGAAAAAGGGAGAAGAAGGTTGGGAAAATTATTTCACATAATTTGGATGTACAAGTAAAAGACTATAAGGTTAAAGGGAATAGGTGACATTGATTATTACTTTTTTTTAGAATTGGTCAAAGGAAGGAAAAAATATACACAAGCTGGGTACAAAAATAAACTTTATTCAACATGGAAGCAGAAGGAAAAGGGGAGAAGGGAGAGAAAAAATAAGAGGGAGGGTAGACTAAGCAAAGGAACAGTTGTAAGCAAAATAGAATGTAAACACATTAAGTTCTGAGTGAGGGAAAGAGAAGATGAGCAGGAAAGATTGCATCAGAGATAGAGAACTGGTGCTGAGCACACTTCTTTCTTCTTTATAAAGAGGAGATAGCAAATTAATTAATAGCTATAACCAACCAAAGTTCCAGTGGACACAATCCTACTTCCTGATAGAAAAATAATGGATTCACAGTGCAGATGAAGACAGTGTAAGAATTACTTTGGCTTGATTATTCATATTTGGTACAAGAGCTTTTTTTTTTTTTTTTTTTTTCTTTTCCTCTTTCTTTGTCAGTGGGAGTGGAGGTGAAAGGAAAAGAAGGCATATTTTCATCAATTAAAAAATGTTTTCTTGGGGCAGCTAGATGGTGTAGTGAATAGAGCATTGACTCTATAGTCAGGAGGACCTGAGATCAAATTCAGCCTCAAAATTTAATACTTCCTAGCTGTGTGACCCTGGACAAGGCACTTAACTTCAATTGCCTCAAAAAAAATTTTTTTTTAAAAAAGTTACAAAAGACATTATAGGTTGAATGTAGCTAAGATGTGAAGGGATATGGTTAACTGGGAAAAATATTTGCAAAAAATTTTTCCTTTTAAGTCTCAAACTATATAAGGAATAGATTCAAATTTATAAGAATAGTAGTCACTTACCAATTGATAAATGGTATAAACAAGCAGTTTTCAAGAGAAGAAATCCAAGCTATGGAATATGAACAGAAGTCTCCAAATGACTAATAATTAGAGAAATGCAAAGTAAAATTTTAAAAAAAGTTCTACTCCACACTTATCAAACTGGCAAAGTTGATTTTTAAAAAGGAAAATGATAAATGTTGGAGAGACATGGGAAACAGATTTATTTGTGAACTATTGTTTTGGTATGGTCTAGTCATTTTGGAAGGCAAATGTTACTACACTGCATATCCTTTAATTCCACTACTAGACTTAGATTCCAAGGAGATCAGAGTAAGAGGGAAAGGACCCATATGTATGAAAATATTTTTTAGCATCTTTAGTAATAACAAAGAAAAAAACTAAAGGGTTACTCATTGGTTGGGGAACAGCTGAACAAATTATGTAATATGAATGTAATGGAACATAATTGTATTATAAGAAATGATAAAAGGAATGACTTTTATGAACTGATGCAGTGAAGGGAGAAGAACCAGGAAAATAATTTATTTTATAAATTAAATTGTTTAATTGTTCAACAATTCAAAATTGTTTGGCTTTACAATATTGTTATTATTTTATAAATAACAATATTGTAAAGCCAAACAATTTTGAAAGACATAGTAGTTCTAATCAACACAACTTTCCTTTCCTTTCCTTTCCTTTCCTTTCCTTTCCTTTCCTTTCCTTTCCTTTCCTTTCCTTTCCTTTCCCTTTCCCTTTCCCTTTCCCTTTCCCTTTCCCTTTCCCTTTCCCTTTCCCTTTCCCTTTCCCTTTCCCTTTCCCTTTCCCTTTCCCTTTCCCTTCTTCCCTTTCTTTCTTTCTTTCTTTCTTTCTTTCTTTCTTTCTTTCTTTCTTTCTTTCTTTCTTTCTTTCTTTCTTTCTTTCTTTCTTTCTTTCTTTCTTTCTTTCTTTCTTTCTTTCTTTCTTTCTTTCTTTCTTTCTTTTTCTTTCTCTCTCTTTCTCTTCCTCCCTCCCTTTTTCTCTTTCTTTCTTTCTTTTTCTTTCTTTCTTTCTTGCTCTCTACTTACCTATCTATCTTTCTTTCTCTTAAACTGTCTCATTAGGCATGGAAGCATTGTGATATGCACCAGTGGAATATCTTTGATATTCTATAGTGATAACAAACACATACAACAATGGAATATATACTGTATATAGATATACAAATCTATGTAATATGTATGGTGCTGACTTATGCATATATACATATGGATACATATGTGTGTGTATAAAGACAAAGAAAATATGTATCTTTTAGAAATTCATTTGGAAAAAACCTCAGAAGCCATCAGGTCTCTGCTTGAAGGTTTATGGTGAGTAGTAGCCCTCTACTTCCTGAGGCAGTCTGTTCCACTTTTGGACAGCTCTGATCGTTGAGAAATTTTTCTTTATATCAAGCCTGAATTTACCTCTTTCACTTTCTACTCATTGTTCCTAGTTCTATCCTCTGGGGCTACAAAATCAAGTCTAATCCCTTTTCCATGTGACATTCCCTCAAATACTTGAAGACTGTTGGCATGTTTCCCTTAAATCTTTTCTTCTCCAGTCTAAATATCTTCAGTTCCTTCCAGTGATCTTCTGGGAATAGTAATCAAATAATTTTTTACTATGGCTTTTCAAAGAACATATCAATTGATTTCCTTATGACTCCATTTACCATCCCTATGACTTTTCAGCACCAAACACCCTTGTCCTAATCACCACACTCCTACTGTAGTCTCCCTCTGGTAGAATGTCAATTTATTGAGGGCAGAGAATGTTTTTTGTCTGTGGTGTGTTTGTATTTCTAGTCCTAGCACAGTTCATGGTATATAAAAACATTTAATAAATGATTTTTTATTTGCTCCTTCATGGTCACATGGTATGAACTTGCTTCCCTTTATCATCTTTGCTGCCTGTTTTTAGACACTATTTAGATTATCCATGCCTTTCCCAAAATGTGTTGATCAGAATGGAATGTTTCCATACCAAATGATGTTTGTATTATTTGTTATTCTAGAATATCTGTTGCTTCATTCCCTTGTGTTGTGATTGTGAATTGACATTTGCAAATATTCTTATAGAAAGGCAATAAGATACAGTATAGAAAGAACACTGCACTTGCACCCAGAAGACCAATTTCTGTCTATGGGATTTTGGATAAGTCACTTCAACACTCTGAAGATGTTTTCTTCACTCTAAAATCAGATAAGAATAAGTCTATTCCCTATGTCACAAGGCTATTGAATGAATGAACAAATAGTATATGCACTTACTGTTTGTCAGGCATAAGATTCAAAAGTGGGATAGTCCTTCCCCTGAAGATGTTTACATTCTAAATGGAGACCAACACTTAGGAGAATGGTGAAAGGAGAGAAAGGGAGTTTGAGTGAGGAGTAACAGGGATGGTAAGTTGATCCATAGGGCAGCCAATTGATATGCCTTTTCCAAGAGCAATATTTGTAGAGAATTGATTATTGTGCCTAAAGCAAAATGAATAATGGGAGTAAGAGGTGGAACATGGGCAGTAGCAGGGCAAATGAAAAGATGCTCTAAGTTGACATATGAATGGAACATAAAAACGATCTGGTTAGATGGGCTAGATATAGTGGTCTTTGTGGGTTTATGCTCACTTGTTAACCAAGACAGCCATTATGAATAAAGCATATTGTGTGCTGTAAAATGAGATATAAATATGAGCAATTGCTATTTCTTTAAATAACCTCACTGGAACCTGTTAGAGCAGGTGGTCCCATGCTATTTGAAAGGGGCCCAAGTGCCTCATTGCTTATAAACTTTGAGAGAGCATGGGGAGGAAGCCACTGATATCAGCAATTACTTCTCCAGGGTCCTGCTAAAATTCAGAGAAACATGGACAGAGTGTGAGATTGAGGCCTCTTTCTTCCATGGCAATCCCAGAGGAAGCCAAGCTCTAGTTTTCCCATAGCTAGAAATTCAGCAAATAAGAGATTTTATTAAGTTGTTAATAAGATTTCAGTTTTGCACTAATGCTGTGGTGCGACATTATTAATTTAAAACTGTATTTAGCTTGACATGTGAAAGTGCCAGGCCTCATTATTAATGCATAGCAGCATGCCCGTGTTGTTTAATTAAACACCGTGATTATGAAGTTCTGATGGGGCTTAACGATACCCGGTTGGAGTGGCAGCGTGTTCTCTAGCAGCCACTCTCTTGTTTCTCTCTAATTCTGATCTGAGGGCTGTCATCCAGTCCAAGGACAGCAGAAATTCATTTAACTAGAATCTCAAATAGCCAGTACCCTTGATTAACCAGAGTTTTTGTGGCACTTGAATTTTAAGAGAAAGTAGCAAAGGAAAATAGGCCTATATAAATATCAAGGATTTAATCCAGAATCAACCCCCAGCCTGGTCAGTGTAGCCCAGTTTCCTATAGCTTCTCCATCTTTTGACCTAGATAATGCAGTATGTTCACATGAGTCATTAGACATTAGTCTTTGGCATAATCTTGGTGCCCATAGTCTGAACACCATGCTTTAGAAAGAAAATCAACCAGCTGGAAAGCTTCCATAATGATGACCAGAATGCTGAAAGAGACAAATGTCATACTATATGAAGATTGGGGATATTTAGGCCATATAAAGGAAGATGTAAGTTGAAGTGTTGTTCCATAAAGGGAGAAAGTTAAGCTTGTTGTTCCTGATTGTAGCAGGCAGAATTAGGAATCATGAATGGAAATGTCAAAGATCAAATTTTAGTTTTACTGTCAAAAAAAAAAAAAAAACCCAAATAACTTTTAACGATTAGCGCTATCTCAAAGTAAAATGGGCTGCCTCTGGAAGTTTCCTCTTATCAGAAGTCGTTAAGGTCCAAATTATAATTTTTTAACTATCTTGTAGAGAAAATTCTGTTTAGACCAGATGATTGCTGAGGTTTTTCCTACTTTTAAGATTCTGTTATATTTCCTGATGATTTTAGTCCCCACTGATCAATCTTTTCCCTGATCTTGTTTCCTGAATTGCTCAGATCACCCCTGCACTATCCTTTAATTGTTCCACAAATCTGAGCTATTCTCTAACTGTTCCACAAATTTGAGTTATTCTCTGTTCCACAAAGTTTCTTTCCCTAAGTGTAAGCCCCATGACAGTAGTAACTTTTGATTCCCCCATGTTGTAGCTGATCATAGGAAGGTTTATAAAGGGTATACTGTGTACCAGGCATTATGCTAAGTGATTTACAAATATCTTATTGGACCCTCACAAGCTTGAGAGGGAAGTATTATTATTATCCTAATTTTGCAGTTGAACAAACTGAAAAAAGGTTATACAACTAGTAAGTGTTTGAGGCTAGATTTAAATTCATGTCTTCTTGATTCCAGGTAGAGTGTTTTATCCATTGTGCCATCAAGCTGCCCAAGAAGGAAGAAAGGAAATAAGTATTTATCAATTAAATTATATGTTTTTGGGATTATTTGTGCCAACCTCTGATAGAGCATTCCAAGCTCATATTAGTCTGATCAGTCACTCAGACACAATGATTCTAACACAGTGATGTTATTTTGGTCAACTACCAACCAACTATGTGCTAGACACTAAGCTAAATGTTTTAAATATAAATACAAACTAAAAGCCAGACAATTCCTGCTCTCAAGGAGCTTACATTATCAATGGGGAAGATAACACAAAAGTGATGAAGATCATGGTTTTGAAGTCTAGAAGACAGGAACAGGGCTAGAAGGGAAATAAAATCTAGATAGTTTGGATCACTTCAAAAAATGGAAATTCCAGGAGAAACTCACTAATGGGAAATGGAGGGAGGACTTCCCCCCAGGAGGGATATTCCAAGATAAGAAGGCTACTGAGACAGTTGGATATTTAGTGGAAGGCTCCAGCAATTGAGGTAAGTTTCAAGATGAAACAGCAGTGGAGACATGGTTTGAAAGTCTGAAAAGTCAGAGGTGAAACTTGGAAGAGAATGATCTTCCATAGAGGTGGACACATGGGATGTAGTCAGTATATCATGAAAATTAGAAGTAGAGATAATTTAGTTTACTCCATTTTACAGATGGGGAAATAAGGTGTTCATACATATTCAGAAGATTGAGAGTGGGATGTCCTAAGTGGCCTCTGACATTTCAGTCACAGATTTTCCCATAATTTGACTATTATATTCTAATAACCCTATGATCTCATCAATGAGGGTAATTGCTGAAGATGTTATCTCTTTCTCACCTTTTTATCCTGTATAACCTGTCCTTCTCTCTCTCTCTCTCTCTCTCTCTCTCTCTCTCTCTCTCTCTCTCTCTCTCTCTATATATATATATATATATATATATATATATATATATATATATATACATATATATGTATATGTGTATACACACACACACATATGTTAGGTTCTTACTAAGTGCTAATGAGATAATGAGATGATAGGTTCTTACTAAGTGCTAAGTTGATACTTAACAATTCTCTAGTTCCGGCCTTTAGGGGAGTTTTATCCCTGTGAACTCCTGGGGAGGAGCTTACATGTTTAGGAGGAGCAAGTTCATTGGTAGAAGTAATCTTCCCACAAGCCCTTGCCAGGAGGGGCCCTGTCTTTCCATGTTCATAATAGTCCGGGTGTAAAAAGCATTTGTTCCCACTGTGGAACATCGTCATATGATCTCCTCTAAAGGAGCATCTTTGTCTGATCCCCATATAATTCTTTTGCAAATCTCATTGGCATTTTCCTTAGCCAGATGTCTGGTCATTATTTCTGTAGCTGCATTTTCTCCAATAGTTCTTTTGACAGCAGTTTGCAAACGTCCCACAAAATCCGCAAAAAGTTCATTGGGACCTTGCTCTATTTTAGTAAAAGCCCCCCCCCCCCGATCTTTCTGTCTGGGGAGGACACCCCAAGCTTTTATTGTAGCCTTAGCAATTTGCTCATGCACTGTCATGGGATATTTAACCTGTTCTGAATTCTCTCCATAGTGACCTTCACCAGGTAATTGCTCAAAAGTGAATTGTGTGTTAACTCCTATTTCCAAATTTCATCTGACTTGGATTTTACATAATTCATGAAACTCTGCAAGCCACAACAAGTTTTGTCCAGGTTCTAGACATGTCCTTGCTATGGATTTCCAATCATTCCGGGTTAGGACTTCATAAGACAAGCCATCTAGTAACATTTTAACATAAGCTGATGTAGCCCCATAAAGGGTACAGCCTTTTTTCAAATCTTTAATTTTATTCAAATCTAAAGGTGCATATCTTCTCCTTTTTTGACCTACAGAATCAATCTCTTCAATCACAGGATATGCATGTATAAAATCACTTATATCCTGTCCTTCTCTCTTAGCTTTAACCAATGCTTTTTCTAATCTTGTCATAGACTGCTTCACAGGCGATTCTGTTTGTGTTTCTGCCTTTTCCCCTCTTCCTTCTTCCTCCACCCCTGAAGGTGGAGTTGATGTGGGCTTGTCAATTATCTACTCTTGAAGCTTCTTCAAGAAAATCAGAATCATCACACCCTAATTCCTCATTAAATCCTCTTGCTCTTGGGCATGATCTTGATCTTTCCTTTTTCCCTCACATTTCCTCCTCTGTTCATTTTAAAAACTTTTCCTTCTCCTACAACTTGCTCAATAGTTTAAGGCTAATTGAACTATGTTGTAGATATAAATTGCAGAAATTGAACGAGGCCCATTTTTTTTGTGTGAAATTCTTTCATTTCAAATCCCACTAGCTTCCAGTTATCTACATCTATTTTTTCTTCCTCTAAGAACCAAGGGGACATGTGTCTTAATGCAACCAAGAGTTTAGCAATCTGTACCTAGGTTACAAGTAAACTCTGTTCCTCAATTATATTAATTATAGTCTCTATAGTACCACTCCTGATTGGGGCTGAAGCTGAGGCTGCTGCTGGGGCTGGGGCTGGGGCTGAATCGGCTGAGGTCCAGGGATTGTCTTTTGCAATTATGAGTGTGCCACAAGAAATAAAAACAGATAATGGACCTGCATATAGTTCTAAACATTTTGCGCACTTCTGTGCACAGTATAAGATATTACACATTACTGGAATACCTTTTAATTGGCAAGGTCAGGCACGAAACAGAGACTTTAAGACACTCCTCCAAAAACAAAAGAAAGGGGGAGCCACAGGTAGCCCTAGGAAAGTTCTAAATTTAGTTCTCTATACCATTAATTTTCTAATTTTTGACAAAGATGCCCTGGCTCCGGCAGACAGGTTTTATAACCCACCAGAAGGGCAGTGTCCAAGTGCGAGCAGCTCCACTGTCCTTAGATAATCGCCAGGTGATGTGGAGAGACCCAGAAAGTGGTGAATGGAAGGAACAAATAGGTTAACTGCCTGGGGGAGAGGGTTTGCTTGTATTTATTCAGAAGGAGAAGGAATCAGATGGGTGCCATCAAGCTGTATTCGCCTTGTCCATCGGAGAGAAAGAAAAAGAGAAAGACCTCAAAACAAAGGAGAAAATCTAAGAAACATCTGACACTGAAAGAGCATGGCTAATAAGAAGACTGTTAAAGAACTTTAAAACCAGCAAGAATCATTGGATTTCCTAACACAAGATGAGACTAATGGACAATGGATTTATGGACATTTATAAATTCTCAATTTATGATTATTTGATCATGTTATTTGTTACATACTTCTAGCATGTATTATGTTATTATGTTACTATGTGTTTATATAATCTATGTAATTATATGTAATGCCTCCCATATTGATGGATTTATGTTTCAAGGTCATGACCACTCTATATTTTAAATCAAAAGAAAGAGGGAGATGTTAGGTTCTTACTAAGTGCTAATGAGATAATGAGATGATAGGTTCTTACTAAGTGCTAAGTTGGTACTTAACAATTCTCTAATTCTGGCCTTTAGGGGAGTTTTATCCCTGTGAACTCCTGGGGAGGAGCTTACGTGTTTAGGAGGAGCAAGTTCATTGGTAGAAGTAATCTTCCCACAAGTCCTTGCGTTATCCCACGCCCATTCTCTGGGAGGATAAAAGAGGGTGGCACTGGAGAGATTGAGAAAGAGTCTCTACATGAGGTCAGAGTTGGTGGCAGTTGAGACAGCAGATCTCCTCCCAGAGAGCAATCGGCAGTTTCTGGAGACAACAGCACATTACACACACACACATACATATATATATATATATACACACACACTCATATATATTTGACTGAGGCAATTGGGACTAAGCGATTTGCCCAGGGTCACACAGCTAGGAAGTGTTAAGTGTCTGAGGTCAGATTTGAACTCAGGTTCTCCTGACTTCAGGGCTGGCACACTATCCACTGTGTCATCTAGTGGATAGAGTGTCATCTAGCTGCCCCTTTCTTTATATTTTTAAGAATACCCATTCTTTTCTAGGATCCTAGGAAAGGAAGGCCTCCTAACGGGAAGTTCACGAAGGCTGAAAGCTGTTCTCTGGTGCCCTTAATGGTTTGGTGAGCCCATTGTAGCTCCTAGATTTTCCCTATGTTATCTTGGCCTTTCATTACATGAATAGTCCATTTTATTCTCTAGTTATACATTTTCTTGATGATATTTGTTACTTTTTTTTTTTTAAACCCAAGCTATTACTAGTAATTAGCTAATGCCTATTTCCTATTAAGATGGTTGCTTAATCATTTGTTCTAAGAAGCTGCTAGATTTTCAGGGATGAGATCTCATATTTATATATCTCATTTAGCATTGCAAAATATCTTCCTTAGTGCCCTAAAGTTTGCAGAGTGTTTTTCTCAAAACAATCTAGTGAGTTAAGTAACAAGTATTTTAACTTATTATTATTTAACTTCATTTTACAGATGCCGAAATGGAGATCCTGAGAGAGTAAATGATTTGCTCATGATCATACAGTTCATCAGTGTTTGATGTAGGATTTGAACTCAGGTCTCCAGACTCCAAAGTAGGGTTCTGTTCATTACATAATGCTGCTTCATTCTGGTTGCACTGTTTCATCCTTACTTCTTAGACCCTCATCCCCCCCCAAAAAGAGGAACAAATACTCTTCCAAGAAACTTTTAGAGTTTGTTGGTAGGTTAGGAAGAGGGGAAAGGGAATGATGTTTCTTGTGTCTCAATTGTATCAAAAGTATTTTTATCCCTTTTAAATTTTTCAAGGTAGTGTGCACACAAAATAAATTTTATGGTGCTTCATTAAGCATTTTTCTTAGTGTATTTCTGAGATATAAGTGGTATAGATATTATTCTCATCTTATGGTGAGGAAACAGGCTCTGTTAGGTGAAGTGATTTGACCAAATTCATATAATTAGTAGTTACCAGGGTCAGGACTGCAATCAAGATATTTAAGATCTTACTGTCACCAATGTGACAGGGGGCAGATATCCATATCACTCAGATTATAGATTCACAAGTGTATGTGTGTATGTGTGTGCTTATGTTTGTATAATTATTCAAATTCTCTCCATCTAATAAAAATAAGTGGTGAACAATAAAGGTCCAGTCCTCTGGAGCATGTGTGGATTTTCTTTTTCTGGGCATGTTCAATATTCCCTGCCTGGTTCCAATCTAGCATGTGGAAGTCTGGTGAGCTTACTTGTAGTCTTGAGTGTCTTAAGAGACTGGTATGTTGGTGATGAAGAATCATCTAATTGTCTGAGTTGCTGGACCTGAAGATACATAAAAAAAATGAACTCTCACTTTTTTGGGGCAGCTTTTGAATAAGGGAGACTAATATGACTTGCTGGATATGGGAGGGACAGAAACAAGCTATATTCTCCAATCGAGCTCCTTTGTATTCCTGAGCACATGGTGTTTCTGTTTTTTTGTGATTCCTTTTTTATCATCTTAGGTGAAGTGGAAAGAATATTCTGTTGGGGATTTCACAGTTAAATAGTGAGACTGGGAAATCTCTCATCTGAGGCCTCACCAGCAACTGGAATCCCAGAGCAAATGGCAGGTTCTGTTTGACCCAGATTAACAGTGGATTGATTGATCTGTACATTGAGCTCTGGATGGAGTCAGCTCAGATGAGCAAGAAAGCAACCTATTTATAGACAATGCAGCCCTGTTGCATCCTCCTTGAAGGGAGAAAAGGATTTCCAGGCCAGGAGTCATAAAGTACTTCTTGGCCCCTCATGTTCTCTATAAGTATACCTCAATAGCTTGGTAATTTGAGCCCATTTTGGGGGTGACTTTATGTATTGTGCATCCTCTGGTTTGGGTAAATTGTTTTATAATTCCCATTCTTGCTATACCTTCCCAGTAAATTTTCTTTTGTTAAGGCTTATTGATGTCAACTGCTTGACTGCTACTAGGGAAAACAGATTGGATAGGATTTTGTGAGCAAGAGGGTCCCCAGAGGGAAACTCACCAATTCCTTTTACCAAAAATGGGGAATTGATCAGCTTCTCTTTAGGGAGCTGGCTTTCTGATGTGAGGAACTGGGAGAGAACAAGGGGTTAGGAGGAATAGATAAGGAATTCCAACTATCCTCAAATGGAATGCACTTTCTTATGAAGTACTAAGTTCACCATCATAGGAGTTCTTCAAACTGAGTTTACAGAACCACTGATTGGAACTGTTGTAGAAAATACCCCTGTTTCAAGTCACATTTAGACCACCTGACTTTTGGGACTCTGTGATCATTAAGAACCAAAAAATGTTGGGAAACACACAGTTTATTCCCACTGACAAATCTAAATTCCAAGCCACTTGGTTTCTATCTTTTAAAAGGAAAAAAATTCTGCTCAATAATTTGAAATTTGAATGAGCCAGCACCTTTCTATCCTAGTTAACAGTATCGACCCACATGTAGAACTCAGAGAAGTGAATTTACATTCACCTCCTTTGCAGATCACATAATTTAAGCCCATCCAAATAGGATAGGGTAGATATTTTTAAAATGAGTTTACACAGAAGAGAAGCCTCTTTAAGCTGTTACATAAAAAAGGGAAGGACCTTTTGCATTTATGAAGTGCTTGTTGCTAGGATTTAGATCTCTTTTGAAAGCTGTTATTTCTCTAAGTACAGGAGAAAATGCATTTCCACATCCATTTGTGTAAACTATCATTTCCTACTGTTCCCTGCTTTTCTCACCGTGTAGCCATAATGTGAGGCTCAGTGGCCTTTGAAAGAAATACATTCCAGAGAGACAGCAGGTCCCAGAGTCCTGAGGTGTATTCTGTGCTGAAGAGTAGGAGGAGGAGAAGAAGGGGGAGGTGGGAAAGGGGGACAGGCAGGAATGGGGGAGGTAAATGGCCTTTCATTTGGGGGAAATGCAGAAGAATTCTGAATGCCCTACTTGCTTAGCAGTTGTTATTGAGTCAGCTTTAACTTTAGTACATTCCCGCAAGGACATGATCATTTTTCCCAGAATAGAGGTCTATAGGTAGCTGTGAAAATATACTTTTTTTTTAAATGGTGGCCCCACGATCTGCAGGAAACCATTTTGTTGGCTTGAACAGTCTTCCTTCAGATGATGAATATCAGTAGTAATTGAATATCACTTTATGTACAGCTATGCTGGCAGCAATACTATAAATAATGTCGTTGATACCTGATGGATTAGCTATTCTGTTACTTCAAATCTAGTGATCACAAAATATGATCTTTATGTGTACAAATCAGGTGTTCTTTTAGAGGCAGTATCATGCAGAGGCGAGAGAGCACAGAACTTAGAATATTTGATTGGAATTTTAGTCTGGAATCTTCAGTGATTTTCTATTGCCTAAGAGATAAAATACAAGGCCTTAGCATGGGGTTTAAAGCCTTCTGCTTCTTACTCTATGCTCTAGTCAAATTGATCTTCTGACAGAATCTGACATTTCTTCCCCCACCTTTGTGCCTTTGCAAAGTTGTCCCCTCTTTATGAATTATGTTTTTCTCTCTATTCCCTCCTCTTTCTATTTTCATTCAAAATATGACACAAGGACATGAAGATTTCCCCAATCTCCCTGATTTTTAGTATTCTTTCCCTCTGGGGCTTATAATGTAAACTACATTATGTTCACTTATCTATCAGTCAATTAACTAGTGTTTATTAAGCACCTGTTATATGCTAAGTAATCTGCTTATTACTCAGTACACAAAGAAGGGCAAAAAAGAAAAAAAAACCAATTAAAAAAACAACAAGAGTCTCTGATCTCAAGGTGCTCAGTATCTAATGGAAAAAAAAAACAACAAACAACTATGTACATGTCTCACACACAGACACCATATATATGCACACAAATGTATGTATTTGGGGGAGTATGTGCCACTTGTGCACACTATTGCCATGGACAAAGCTCAAAACCTTTCTATGCTATGGTAGACAGTTGCCATGTATTTCTGTGCCTACACAGTCCATCACCTAGTGATAAGACTACACATACTTAGCGACTCTGGTAGCTATGGTAGTGTGTTGTGGTGCTGGGCCTATACTAAAAGCCTTTTTGGCTTGGTAGAGCCTCGGAGAAAATGTTGAATAGATCATTAGGAAGTCTTCAAGAGTTCAGGGTCACTTCTAAACCATAATAGGCCTCCTACCAATTTAATACTGATTTATTTAATGGAAAATTCCAGGTAGTGATTGAGAATGTGTCATGTGACATACTCAGTCAGCTTTCATTACCTGTACAAATTCCAAAGTATGGCACACAGATACTACATTTGTGCAATTGTATTATCTTGTCTCCTATTTCAGGGTCTCTCTGGGATATGACCCTATTTCTTTCACACTATTATCCTTACTCAAGGACTCATGGTGGGTCTTTATTGCCTCTTGAATTAAATCTAGATTTCATCTGTCATTACTCTACCAACTGTTCCTTCCTCACCTATATCCATAATCTCTTCTATTATCCCTTCCCAACACAGCTGGTCTTATGACCATTTTTCTTCTTGCTAAGTGTTTGCCTTCATGACACATCCCTGTTTCTTCTTCTGCATTCCATGCAGTCTAATGGGCACCTTTTCTAGGGACTGGGAATTAGAAGTAATTTCATTGAGGTACCATTCTGAGCTGGACTTGTCATTGTTTCCTTCTTCAAATATGGCACACACCATAATTTCAGAGCACCATGGAGTGACAAAGAGTCTAGTGAATATCTTTATTCACCCCAACGAATGTACAGGGAATAATTGCCATAGGCATTGCAGCTGGACCACAAGTCTCAGCCTCAATATATTCCTCTCTTGCCATATTTTTAACCACACATTCTTACACTACTATCATATATAGTTTGAGCCAAACTATGTCAATCTCTTCTATGATATGATTCTCCTAAATATTTGGTAGAAGAGTTTCCACTCAACATGCCAATTTGTGAATGACACCATTTAATATTTAAAAATACATAAGACATAAATGGATGCCATTTATATGTTCTTCTATGGTCATACTTTATAGTGTTCAGTACTCTATACAGTACTGATACTGTATTATAACCTTTAATTGTTGGAGGTCCTCTATCATCTAGATAGGCAAGATAAAGAGAGATCAGACTTCATGGCACACACATGTAATTCCTGCTTTGAAAGAGGTTGAGGCTGGTGGGTTGCTTAAGTTTTGGAGTTCTGAGCTACATGTAGTAGGACTAGCTGGTTGAATGTTCACCTTACTTAGTACCAACCTGGGTAGTTCATGAGAGTGAGGGTCATGAGGCTGCCTAAGGCAGGGTGAACTGGACCAGGTTAGAAATGGATCAAGAAAAGGCTTCTGTACCAATCAGTACAAAGATTGGACCTGTGAGTGGACACAGAACTTTCATTCTGGGTGAGATAGGTGAAAGAGAGAGGGTGGGAGAGAGACAGAGACAGAGAGACAGACAGAGACAGAGAGAGAAACAGAAAGACACACACAGAGACAAAGACATACACAGAAACAGATTCAGAGACAGGAAGATAGACACACAGAAAGAGACAGACACACACACACACAGACAGAAAGAGAGACACAGAAACAGAGAAAGAGGACATTTAAAAGATATTCTTGGGGCAGCGAGGTGGTACAGTGAATAGAACACTAGCCCTGAAATCCGTAGGACTTGAGTTCAAATGTGATCTCAGGCATTTCCTGGCTGTGAGACCCTGGGCAAGTCACTTAACCCTAATTGCTTTAGCAAAAAAAAAAAAAAAAAAAAAAAAAAAAAACTATTTTTAATAACACAACTGTTGCTGACCTCTAACACAGAGTTATTATTACCTAGCCTTTTGGTATTCTCTATTTCCAATCCATCAGACAGTTTACCTCATAGTCTGAAACGTAAGACCTCCCTGGGATGTATATAATACAACTAAACTGCATAAAGAAAAAGTCACTTGGGTGACCAGACTTCCCACCACTATTACCTGACCCAACGAGCTGTCATCTACTTCTATTTCTATCTAATATCTTTAACTGTAACCAAAGCAAAAGGGTCATGTTCCCTTCTAATCTGATTCAGTTGCTTTGCCTCATCTTTTCCACAGCAACCTTGCCAACCCTTTGGCTTCCACCTCCAATCAGTAGATTTCGCCCCAGAATCTCCATCTAAGAGGGAGTACTCAGGGCAATTATGCTCATTTCTAATCTTGATCAATTCTTGACTTTTGGGGCTAGGACTCGTTTTATACTTTGCACAAGCATGAGTACCTTCTCACCTACATAGTCCTTTTTCCTTTTCATCTCTTTATATGTTGTCTTCCCTTATTAGTGTGTAAGCATCTTGACAGTAAGCACTCACCTTCTTTTGGGGCTGTATTTTTATTCCCAGCACTTAGGATAGTGCCTGACAGAGTAAGAATGTTTTCTAATTGAATGTCCAGTTTAAGGAATATCACCCTATAGAACTGGGCTATCCTTATTTTCATAGCTTGTCTTCAGTGAGCCTCAGAGTAAGACATTATTAGTTGGTATTGTCACTAGAGCCATTAGCAGCAGTTTTTCATGATTTAACTGTCATACTTTTCTAATTGTGGTACAGTGTTCATACATTTGTCATTTCCCCATCTGGATTTCTATTTCTTGTTTTTATCAGTCTATGGTCTTTACTTTTTTCATAATCCAAGTCCCCATTCATTTTCTCCCCAGAATCTTTCCTAATTAGGATACTACCTTAACAAAATTAAGAATATAGGATTACAATGTCAGTTAAGTATGCTACCAAGTGTAGCAATCATCAAGGTACCTTTACAGGACATGTCCTGAGTGTCTTCATAACATTTTCTTTGGTCATAGAATCTATTTCCCTGAGAGAAAAGTCTAGGTTTGGACCATTACCATATTATTTGATAATTTTGTACTTTATGCACCATCTCTAAGAATATGATATCATAAAACACAGGAATAGTCTTTTTAAATGATAGTTTTGTCACCATACCTCTGATTATTGGGAATGGATGTCCTATCTTCCAGAGATGATTTCCATAATAAATCTATGTTTCAAGTGTCTCAAGACACTTGAATCAAGATACTTGTCAGTATCTCAAGAAGAGAAAGAGCTCTCCAATAAATACACTGGTTTCCTGGATCCAGCTTTTAGGAAAACTTGATTATCAGGATTAACTACTTTTGAACAAAGTCCCCATTGAACTCCAGTCCTTCCTTATTTCTTCTCTGTGTGGGCTTACTCAGTCTTCCAGGTTTCTGTTCCTTTGAAAAGTTCTATAAAACCTGGGAAAATAGTTCAGGACCTTCTCAATTTGAAATTTTCCTTTCCTCGAAGGGATTTGGGAGACCAAGGAATACTATTATTGACTTTGATTTTTAATGACATGGAGGCAGTGAACCTTTCTTTTCCCATGGTTATAGTGATATAGAATTCCCTTGAAGATAAGGGGATCTGAAGGGACGTCTGCTCTGTGAAGAACACGACAAACTTCTCAATGACTGATATAGATTCTTTATCCATTAATTTATCCTAAAGCTTCTTGTACCTTCGTGTACCTTGTACAATGGAAAAAGCTATTAGTGGGGTGTGTGTGTGTGTGTGTGTGTGTGTGTGTGTGTGTGTGTGTGTGTCTAAACTTAGTGAGTTACTTTCACATTCTTGGCTTTAATTTCCTCATCTATAAAATGACAGAATTGGACTAGATGATCTCCAAGCTGGTAAACAAATCTAGAAATTCTCCCAATTACAAATCCATTGATCCCAGGAATCTATGAAGCCATTCAGAAAAGCCTCTGCAAGGCAGCTACAAAGCCTTGGTAAAAACTACTGTTAGATAATAGATGAGGACCCCATAAAGTTGTAGCTAGGGTGAGAGGTAAGAAAGAAAGTGTTTTCCAAAGTGTTGTGCTGAGCCTAGGGATGGAGAAACTCTCTTTGATGATTCATTTTATTGGTCTTGGAGTCAGAAGCACTAAATTTGAGATCTAGTCTGTGTGATTTTGGGCAAGTCACTTCTCTGTGTGACTCAGTTTCCTTGTCTCTAAATTAAGAGTAATAAATACTTCCTCCAAGACATGTTGTAAATGCTCCATAAACCTTGAAGTGCTATGTAAATGGAAGTTAGTAGTGTATTGTAGATAGAATGCTAGACTTGGAACTAGGAAAATATATGTTTGAATTCTACCTCAGATACTTACTAGTTATATGACCCATAGCGAGTCACTTAAGTGCCCTTTGCTTCATTTTCTCTATTTGTAAAATGAGAAAAATAACAACCTCTATCTCCTAGGGCGGTTTTAAGGATTTTTAAAAAAAGTGATTCTGGACCTGTGATTTCAGTGAGGAAACTCCTTTTAACATTGTGATTATTCTACAACTGTCTAACAAAGTATCCCTTGATCATTGAGAGGTTGTGACTCAATTAGCCTCTTTTGTGTCAGATGAAAAATCTTCTCCTTGGTCATCCTTACTCAAGGTGGGCTTTTTAAACCCTATGATAGGCTGCCAATCAGTGTTGTGAGGGTCAAATGAGGTAATGTATGCAAATTGCCTCAAAAACCTCAAGTTGCCATATAAATGTGAGCTATTTTTACATTATTATTATTATCTAAGCAGGAGGAATGAGTCATAGAGGCATCAACTGAAATCTGTACCGACATTTATAAAGCTTGGTGTGAAATAGGTGAAGAGGCAAGTGAGAGGTCATAGTAACTGTATTTTATAAAAGGCCATCAAGTAAACTAACATAATGGGGATAGGGTCCTGCTTTCTATCTGCTCCCTTGGTTTACACCTAGTACAGACATACAACAGGCACATAAAACCAGATCAACATTTTCACTTAAAGCAGAGCAACTAAAATTAATCAAGTTCAAATCCCTCCTGTCCAAGGGACCATGAATTTAGCTTGATCGCAAGCCCTCAGCTAAGCAGCCTTTGAAAGTCTATCAGAAGTTTATTAATATGGTAATTTGCCTGGGCAAGTGCAGAAAGATGCTAATTGAAATGATCATTTTTATGCTTTTTTTTTTTTTTTTTAAAGATGGAAGGTTCATTTCTTAAGAAAGGAAAATGAAATTGTTTCTCATATTTCATAATTTTGTAATTTTCCCATTGTGCTTCCCAGTCCCTCCCCCTTCAGTCTCCAACCTCATTTCCCATCCTCTCTTTCCTTTCCCTTTTAAGTCCAAAGAACAAAGGATTGTAGTCTGGGAAGATGTGAGGTTTTGGCCATGTCTGGTTGCTGGTCCTGATGCTTGGAGATAGATTGAATTAATCAAACTTCTTCACACTGCTATTTAATCGGGTTTACAATTAGTGGAGGGCTCTGGGTCTCCAGGGCCTGTGGGGCTGCCAGCAAAAGCTGTAACATGCAGACCGCACTCACTCTCTGGGAGTGCTTTGCCGACCAGATTGCCATAATGTGGCATGAAATTAAAGCGTGATGTTACTTGACAACAGAATTTCAATTTTTCATCTTCCCTGACCCCCTTTCTCTTAACAAAGTCACTATGAAGACAGAGTCAGCCAGGTTTGCCACATTCACCTGCTCTGAGAGACATATAACCTTTATGAATGCTTTCTGATAATCTCTCAGCAAGCTGCATTCCATTACAGCTATTTAGATAATCCAAATAACAATAGCTTACATTTATAGAGTGCTTTAAGGTTTACAAAACACTTTATGGATTGTTGTTGTTTAGTCTTGTTGTTTAGTTTTTTCCTCTGTCAGGTCTGACTGTTCAGATCTTTTGGAGGTTTTCTTGACAAAGATACTAGAGTGTTTTGCTATTTCCTTCTCCAGCTCATTTTGCAGATGAAGAAACTGAGGGAAATACGGTTAAGTGACTTGCTCACGTTCACTCAGGTAGTGTCTGAGGTCAAATTTGAACTCAGATCTTCTAGAAGCCAGGCCTGGCACTCTATCCAATGTACCACCTAGCTGCCTACTTTATGGAAGCTATTCACTTATTTGATCCTCATCATAGTCCTGTGATGTAGACAGTGCAAGTTTTTATTTTCCCATTTTAAGGATGAGGAAACCATTACATTATATTAACAAGTGCCTGTTCAATTGAGTTAAATTTACTAATTTGCCCAAATTCTCTCCTGTATAATATGACAAAACTAGAAAACAAACAAACAAAAAAAGCCCAAAGCATTTTTCTACATCCCTTTGAGATTTGCAAAGCATTTGCCTTCCAACACGAGGTGGGGAATGTAAATATTCTTATTTTATTGATGAATAAACTGATTCATTCAGAGATTAAGTAGTTTGTTCAAGGTAAAAGTGTTTGTAAGTGTTACACTTGGGACTGAATTCAAAAGTTCTGCTGTGTACATGATCCAACAAATCCTCCTGTGTGAAAGATCCCAGTTTAATGTTCTTTCCTCTTCACTGTGCTGCCTCCCTGCTTGGTCCACTGTCAGTCTTATGTAAAGGGAGGAATTTTATTCTTGGAGTCAGAGAACCTGGATTCAAAAGCTAGCTTGGCTGTTTTCTGCCCATGTGACCTAGATAATTGGCTTTATGTTTCAAGAGCTCAATTTCTTTTTTTTTATTATAGCTTTTTATTTGCAAAACATATGCATAGGTTGTTTTTCAACACTGACCCTTGCAAAACCTTCTGTTCCAACTTTTCCTCTCCTTTCCCCCACCCTCTCCCCTAGATGGCAGGTAGTCCAATACATATTAAATATGTTAAAGTATATGTTAAATACAATATATGTATACACATTTGTACAGTTATCTTGCTGCTCTTCTAATATAGAAAGAAAAAAACAAAACTGAGAAGTTTTCCTGAGAAGGAAAACAAGAACTCAGTTTCTTCATTTGTAAAATGAAGGTAAGCTAGGTGATTTCTAAGACTCTTCTAAGACCTTGCTCTCATAGACTTAAGTTTTTACCTTCTCTTGGTTCTTTTCAGCAATGTGGTGATCCAAGACAATTCCAATAGATTTGTGATAGAAAGTGCCAACTGCATTCAGAGAGAGAACTATGGAGAATGAATATAGATCATAGTACAATACAGTATTTTCAATTTTGTTATTTGCTTTATTTTTTCTTTTTCATTATTTTTTCCCTTTTGAAAAGATTTTTCTTGCACAACATGATAAATATGGAAATATGGCTAGAATAATTATATATATTTAACCCATATTGGATTGTTTGCTTTCTAGGAAGGGCGAAGTGGGAGGGAGAAAAAGTTGGAACACAAAGTTTTGCAAGGGTGAATGTTGAAAACTATCTTTACATGTATTTAGAAAAATAAAATACTATTAAAGTAAAATTTTACCTGCTCTATATTCCAACAAATTTAGGATTATTGGGTTCTAGAACATATAGATGGAAGGGACCTCAGATTTCATTCAGTTGAATATAAGCTGCTTAAATACAAGAACTATTTTTGTCTTTAAGTTGTTGTTCAGTTATGTCTGACTCTTTGTGACCCCACTTGGGATTTTCATGGCAAAGATACTGAACTGGTTTGTCAATTTCTTCTTCAGTACATCTTAATAGTTGAGGAAACTGAAGAAAATAGGGTCGACTTGCCCAGGGTCACACAGTTAGCAAATGTCTTAAGTCAGATTTGAATCTTTTGTCTTTGAAGCCCTTTATATCCAAGTTTAACACAGCATCTGGCACACACTAAATACTTAGTAAATGCTAGCTGATTAATCCCTAGCAACTAGAACAATATCTTTAACAGAGTAGATGCTAAAAATGATTGTTGAATTGTATTGAATTGAATCTTCCCCACTTTCCTTATCTAAAAAAAATTAAGAGAGTTAGCTTGGTTTTATTGAATTAACTCAGTCATTTTGCAGACCTGGTGAGTAAGGCCCAGAGAGAGTAAATCCCTGATGTTACTAGTGAACTAGTAAGTAAATGAGTCAGATTTTTAATCCTGAGCCCTTAATTCTAAATCCAGTCCTCTTTCCTTCATACACCATCCTATTTAATCATCTTATTTAATAATCTCTAACATTCATTTTCCATTTTATTCAAATGCAATACAATGCAACAAACATTTTTTAAAATTCCTACTCCATGTGAGGCTAGCTTTGAAGGTTACAAAGATAACAAAAGAATCCTTGCTCTCATAGAGACTGCATTCTAACTCTTATTAACTCTTGGTGGTAGTACAGAATGAATGCTTTCTTTAAAAAAATAAATATAGAAAAATGACTAATAGAAAATCTATAGCAAATGTAATGAGACTATACCTTCTCTCCGCCTCCCCCTCTTCCCCTCCAATTTACTTTGGTATCAGAAATGAAATAGCCAAATACAGTCACTATTTAAAATTTTTTTTTCCTCTTCTTCTTCTCCTTCCATCACATAGAACTGAATTTATTCCTAATGAGTGAGAGAACAATGGAGGTAAAAGGCTGGACATCAAAGCCAGTTAATGGGAAATTCGGCCTTGTTTTTTCTGCTTTGCACTTTCTGGGAACCTGTCTTTGTACATATACACACAAAATGTAAAAAAAAATTTTTTTTAATATTTATGATGAGCTTGCCCCTGTCAGCCTAGGCTGGGCCTCTAGGCCCAAAGGAATTAATGTAAATTCCATCCAGTCATAAAACCCTCTAGGTTTGCAATGTACTTTGGTATGGTGGTTAAAGCAAGGGAAAGGAGAGCATCTCTCTACAATAATTATGCTGGATGCATCCCAATCAGAGGATGGAGGACATTGCTGAGTGAGCACAGTAAATCTTTTATGATGCTTCCTTGTTCTGCCCTTCTGCTGAATCAGGTTTCTGGTTCTGTTTGAAGCAAGCTTTGGCTTCCAATTTTATTTGTGCATTTCCTTATTTGGGTTTATTGACTAACAATTTACTCTCTGGGCCCATGGGGAATTGGGGTTTTTTAGCCTGTTAGAGCACAGAGGCGTGATGAGAGAAATAAATATTTCATGGTCTGGGCCCAGTGAGGGAAGGAAAATAAATAGCTACATCCTCAATTAAGTCCAGGTTTCATACAGAAGAGAGGAAGAAAATCTACTTTTTTTTTTTTTTTTTTTTGTGGTGGTGATGGGAAGGGATAGAAGCAAGGAGGGGTAATGTGGAATTGTAGCTGTTCATGAGGTTTGCCACTTACTCAATTGTAGTGTATCAGAGATAAGGGGGCGTCTCTGGGTTGCTTGGCTCTAGCCTTGTAGTGTGACCTATAAATATTTATTAAGGACAATATTCTGCATGAATGGAGACCAGGCCTGCCAGTAGGTTTTGTGAGCAATGTGTTCATGGCTGACTGCCTTGCTTTCAGAGAACTGGGAGTCCCTTGGGGGCCTCCCTGTGGAGGGAGGAGTCAACTAGCATACCAAGGTGAGCCAACCAGCCTTGGGACACTTGCTATGTTAAGTGTTTTCTTCAGAAACCAATGGGATTATTGGTTAATACTTTTGCTTACCAAATTGCCCTAGAACACAATCCATCCTTATACTTTGCTACATCTGCCCCATAATTAGCTTGTTGGGAAATCTAGTGGATCAAGTGTCTGTTAGCACTCTGGCTTTTCTGCTTCGATAATGTTTATTGTGTGTGAACCTCCATTTGCCAATGAGAATGGGGAGTTCCTTGAGGGTAGGGAACCTATCTTCTTTATTGTCCCTACAGCACTGAGAATAGGGCTGAGCAGGCTGTAGAAGTTTCAAATCTTTGTTCACTGATTAATATCTGGCCCATCTAATTGCAATCAATTTAACTCCCTGTTTCTAGAGATCTGCATCCCTTTCTGGGGTGGGACAATGTCCCCTAATCTTCCTAAAAATTGGCAATTACTTTGTTTTTAAGATGGAGAACTGGGAGATGAGACAACTTTTATTTTCAGTTAGCTTCAATTTTCAAGAACTTCACTATGGTAGCAATTGCCATCTGGGGTATGATGTTGGAACGGGAAGGGTGGTATGATGAGGAAGGATTCTGAGTCTGATCCTACCCTCTGTTACTGCATCACTTTGAAGTAGCAGGCTAGCCAGTGTAACTGAATGGCGTTGGTTGGAAGAAGAGCAGAATCATAGCTGAGGTGCAGACATTTTCTATCTTTATGTAAATTCTGGACTGCTCATAGTCCAAATTAGTTTTTTAGTTCCAGGCTAATTTCCTTCCAGCACTGGCATGATTGTCTTGTGTTGTGCTAAATCAGATGTGAAAATAGAACGGTGAAGACCTTTTGGTGAATTTATGAAAAAGAATGTTTGGAATATTATTAGCTAGGAATGAGTTGGACTTTACTTTTGCACTATTCAGTTCAATGTTGCAATTCAGCTGTGATGTTCAAGATACTGTATTAGGCATTAGATACACAGAACCCAAAAGGAATCAGTCCTTTTCCTTAAGGCGTTTATATTCTATTAGAGAAGGAGGAGATACAATATATAAACATACAAATAAGTAATCCAGGGTAATCTGAGGAGGAGAGAGAACAAATAATTGTGAAGATCAGAAAAGGTTTCATGGAGGAGCTGGCATCTGAGCTGAGCTGTGAAATAAATAACAATCCTAAGAAATAGAGAATAAGAAGGCATGCATTTTTGGTACTGGAGAATAGATAGTTTGTACAATAACCTGGTGATAGGAGGTGGATGATGAATTTAGGAAAAAGCTAATAAACCATTTTACATGCAATAAACAGTACATGAAAGAGAATAAGAAAAATGAATTTGATCTTGAAAGACAAGTTGGAGCCAACTTGAGGAAGGCCTTAAATGCCAGGCTGCTTAATTTATAGTTCATCCTAGCATTAATGGGGAGCCACTCTGAAAGTTTTTGAATGAAAAAGTAACATAGACTGGCAATAGTGAAGGAGATGTGATCAGAATCTGAGACCATGTGAATGGAGAGAGGACATTTGTGGGATATGTTGTGAAAATAGATGATTTGATGTGAGAAGTTAAGGGAGAGTAAAGAATCCAGGATGATTCTAGTGGTTTCCAGAAAGTGATTATAAGGATGATAGAATTCTCTTTTTTATGTTAAACATGGTAGAAATATATGTTAAATCCAACATGTGCATACATATTTATACAATTATCTTGCTGCACAAGAAAAATCAAATCAAATCAGAAAAAAATGAAAAGGAAAATAAAATGCAAACAACAACAACAACAAAATGAAAATGCTATGTTATAAACCAAACTCAGTTTCCACAGTTCTCTCTCTGGGTGTATTTGGTTCTCTTTATCACTAAACAATTAGAACTGTTTTGAATCAGATGATAGAATTCTTAACAGAAATAAGAACATTTGGAAAAAGAATATGTTTAAGGGGAAAAAACAAGTTCTGTTTTAGGCATGTTGAATTCGTAATAACTACAAGACATATACATAAAGATGTCTAGCAGATAGTTGGTGATATGAGATTGGAGGTTAGGAGAGAAATTATGGCTGGATATATAGATTTGGGAGTTATATACACAGAGATGATCATTGAACCAAGGAGCAGATGAGAGAACCAATGGAGAGAGTGTGGAAAAACAAAAGGAGAGAGAGGACTTAAGATGGAGTTTTTCAGAACATTCATGCTTAAAGGGTGAAAGATGGATAATGATATGATAAAGATGGAAGAGTCCAAGTAGAAAGAACCATAAGAGAGTAGTCAGAGAATTTAAAGGAAATTATAACCAGGAGGATGAATGTGGTTAATGTCAAAAGCACTAAATCATTGAGTAGAGCTAAAGAATTGAGAAAAACCCATTAGGTCCAGCAGTTAATAGATTGTTGGAGATCTTGGAGAAAATGGTTCCAGTAATGATTGGTTTGGTAGCATGATTGTTAGGGAAAAAGAAAAAAAAAAGGGTATTAAAGAAGTGGAGGCAGTAAGTAATTGATTCTAAAAGCATGCTAGTGAAAGGGTGAAGAGATAAAGGATAACAACTTGAGAAGACATAAGAATCAAGTGAAAGTTTCTTAAAGGTGAGGGCAGGAGTAAAATGAGTAGAACCAGGAGATCATTACATACTTCAACAACAATACTGTATGATGATCAATTCTGATGGACGTGGCCATCTTCAACGAGATGAACCAAATCAGTTCCAATAGAGCAGTAATGAACTGAACCAGCTACACCCAGAAAAAGAACTCTGGGAGATGACTATGAACCACTACATAGAATTCCCAATATCCCTATTTTTGTCTGCCTGCATTTTTTATTTCCTTCATAAGCTAGTGGTACACTATTTCAAAGTCTGGTTTTTTTTTCGTTTTTTTTTTTTTTTGTACAGCAAAATAACTGTTTGGACATGTATGCATATATTGTAGTTAATTTATACTTCAACATATGTAACATGTATTGGTCAACCTGCCATCTGGGGAAGCGGGATGGGGGGAAGGAGGGGAAAAATTGGAACAAAAGGCTTGGCAATTGTCAGTGTTGTAAAATTACCCATGCATATATCTTGTAAATAAAAAGCTATAAAATAAATTAAAAAAAAAAAGGTGAGAGCAGCCTGGTATGTTTATTGTCATCAGACTAGGAAGTCACAGAAAGTGAGAAATAGATGAGAAATGGAAGGAATGAATGATGGGTAAGTTCTGGAAAAAGACAGAACTAAAGTTACAAGTAAAAGAGTTCCATTATTGAGGAGGGGGAGCATTTCTTTTTCAGAGACTGGAGAAAAGAAGGGAATGAGATGATTTAGAGGGATTTTAAGAAACAGAGAAGAAAGAAGCTCATATATGGAGTTGTCACTAGAAATTCTGATGTGTAGGCAAGAAGTATATATCTAAATTCAATTTATTAAGACATATTTATTTGAAAGCAAGAAAAGACCATAAGGCATAATTATTCCTATGAAGAGAATCAGGGATCTCAGAGCACTAGCCATGTTGGATGAAGCTGCAAGGATACTACAAGGACACTCCTAGAGAAGATTTAACTTTGGAGGGGAGGACTAGAATGGAAAAGAGCTCACTTAGATTTAGGCAGCTGTGGAGGGGAATGAGAGAAGAAACTCTATCTTGTATATTCCAATTTTAGCTAATTAGTCTTAAACAAGGTACTAGCCCAGTTGATTCTGTGGAAGCAGTGCAAATACAGTCAGCACCTTCTGATTTTCATTGCCCTGGGGCAGAACCCTGATTACCCTGTCCTAGTTACAGATGGCCTGGTTTTTTGTTTGTTTGTTTGTTTGTTTTTTTGATAAATAGGAGAATGAGGTCATCTGCTGAAAAAGAAGGGAATGAAATCAGTTAATCAGTTTATTAAGAAAATTCAGTGTAAAGATTATAGACAGAATTTTAATTTAATTTAGAGAACCAACACTTTGGTAGTAGCTACTTGTACATAGGATGCTAAGTATGAGTGACTTTTTAAATAGTCTAAGATCTTGACTTGACAATACAATATTAACTGATCAGATAACTTTCAAGTATTTGAAAGTAAAAACAAATAAGTAAAATTTTTTTAAAAGCATTTGGTAATTTGAACTTTGTCTAGGATTCAGATCAGATTTTTTAAAAAGCTTTTTATTTTCAAAACATGCATAGTTTTAAACATTTACCTTTTTTTTCCCCCAACATTAACATTTTTTTCTTCCTACCCCTCTTTCCCCACTCCTCATGGCAAGTAATCAGATCAGATTTTCCTGTATATTGACTTAATTAGATATTTACCACATTTGTGAAATAGAGCCCACAACACAGTTCAATGGTCTTAGTCAATATTCTGTTCAGAGACTCATGTCTACCCCATATCTCAGGTTTAGGGTTTTTTGGAGACACATATTTCCAGGGTTAGATTAATGGAATCACTGAGTTCCTGAGGAAATGATAGGCAGTTCTTCATTCCTTGGCAATTCTTGAAGTGTTGGGAATTCTAAAATTCTTCTGCTAAAATCTTTTATACAACAAAAGAAGAAGTTTTGCTCCTAGGTAACAGGATATTCCCTCATGAAAATAGGTTCAGGCAAAGCTAAGATGTCCAAGAGATCTCATGACCTATGAGAGGAATATAAGGCTGGTTTTATTACTGATCAAAAGTTTGTATTTGGAGAAGCAAAGGAGAAAAATTAAACATGTAAAATAATTTTATTTACATATTTCACATGATGACAGGAAAATCACTGCAGCATTTCAAGGACATTTAGGATTGAAGATCAAAGCTTACATTGCTTTAGCATTTTTTAAGGCTTAAAGAATGCTTTGCTCCCCCAAATGGCTATTAGGTGGATAGTACAAATAATATCATCCCTATTTCACAGAAGAAGAAACTGAGATTTGTTATGTAACTTAATGAAGGTTACATAGCTAGGAAGTGTTAGGGATGGGAATTCAAATCTGGGTCTACTAATTCAGGATGCTTTCTATTATATGAAACTGCAAAATCCAAATTAAAAAAAAATCAGTCCTTTTAGCTAGAGCATCTTGCCCAAATTGTCAAGATTTTTTTAAAAGATCCAAATCCTTCTATAAAATCTGTTGGCTAGAGGCTTGACAGTATGAAGGATGCTGGACTGAATACATTTACCAATACCCACATGACTGGAAGTGAGATAAATGTGAGTAGCCTCCTGCCCAGGGAATTCTACTTTATTTAGCTCCTAAAGATGCATCAGAGGTGGATAAATTTAGACATCTTTTCTGAATCTGCCACCAGCCATATGAAGAATCAGTTTTTCCTTGCCTTTCTGTTGTCTTTCACCCTCTGTCATTTTATTAATAACAACTCACTTTTATATAGTGCTTTAAGCTTTACCAAACACTTTTTTCCTCCAAGCCCTGTGGTGTTAGTAATGTGAGGATGAGACAGTTAAAGTTCAGACATGTAATTTACCTTGGATTAGATAGCTAGTAAGTGGAAGAACTGCAACTTGAACCCTAATACTCTGGCTACAGAAAGACTCTTACATTACCCTATTTTGTAAGTGTGGTCTGATGCCATTCTTGGTATGGTTACATCATACTCTGACAATTAACGACAACAATATTCTCACTTAGTATTCAGGTATAAAGAGCATGTATGGAGACATAGACCAGCCAAGTGGTGCAATGGATGAGCACAGGCCCTGGAGAAAGGAGGAGACAAGTTCAAACCCAACTTAGATCCTAACTTACTAACTGGACAAATCACTTACCCCTCTTTGCCTCAGTTCCTTTAAGTTGGAGAAGGAAATGGAAGACCACTATAGTATCTTGGCCAAGAAAACTCAAAATGAGGTAACAAAAAGTCAGATATGATAGAAATGACTCGATGACGATAACAAAAATGGAGGCACAAAGGCCTTGGGAGATCCTGTGCAATGGGGAGATTTCAGTGGTTGGGGACCATACCTCTGCAGAATCAGGACTGTTTATAAGCACCACAGGACCAGGCCCTTTTCGAATCCTGCTGCCCAACAGCTCGCTGCCACTATAAGGAATGTTCTGCAGCCCTTAAAGCCACATGGCATGGAGTATTAACCATCTGCAAGAGGATCAAAATCTGTCTGGAATAGTTGAAATCCCAATCTGGGCAGCAGCCACTACTGACTCTACAGGATAGGAAATCAAATGTCAGTGTCCTGATAGCGGACCCTACTTGGGCTGCTGGGGTGAGCACATTTGTATTGTACCAAAAGGCAGGGAACATCACTGCTGCATCATCTGATTGGAAAACTCAGCTGGTCTATGACTGAGGGCAGCTGTGCTGTGGGGGGTGGGGGTGGAGGAAGAGGGGCTGGGGGGAGGAGCAAATGGGGTAGCACTAATGCACAGGATAATGAAGTTCTCGGAGCCAGCTTACTGCTCTTCTGGGAGCAGTCAAAATTAAGATTGTTCCTTAAGTAGTATTTGCTCAGAATGTCCTTAGCACAAGAGGGTGAAAAGGGTTTTTTTTTTCCCCTCCTCTTTTTAGAGAAATCAGCAGATATTTCTCTACTCAGCTGGACCATTGCCCATCTGCCTAGTTTTCTTTTTTAAAGTCTGGGCTTGCCATCAGGGTTTGTTAGGGGTAAGAGATGGAAATATTCTAAATGAGGGAGATTCATTTCACTGCTCAAGGTCCTTGGGGTTAATCATGACCAGGCCAGGCAGCAGAGAAAAATGAGAACTGTGTATGTTATCTGAATCTGCCAGAAGTGGAGAGAGAATTGGATGTTTAGTTTCAATTGTGAAGTGCCCATGATAATATGGTTCTTGTTCTTTCCTTTGTATTGGAAAAATCCTCCCTCCCTCCCTTCCACCTTCCCTTCCGTCCTCTCTTCCTTCCTCCCTCCCTCCATTCCTTCCTTCCTTCCTTCCTTCCTTCCTTCCTTCCTTCCTTCCTTCCTTCCTTCCTTCCTTCCTTCCTTCCTTCCTCTCTTCCTTCCTTCCTCTCTTCCTTCCTTCCTTCCTTCCTCTCTTCCTTCCTTCCTTCCTTCCTTCCTTCCTTCCTTCCTTCCTTCCTTCCTTCCTTCCTTCCTTCCTTCCTTCCTTCTTTCCTTCCTTCCTTCTTTCCTTCCTTCTTTATTTCTTTCCTCCCTCCCCTCCTTCCTTCCTTCCCACTCTCCCTCCTTCCCTTCCTTCCTTCTCTCCCTCCCTTCTTTCCCCCTCTCCCTTCCTCCTCCCTCCTTCCTTCCTTCCTTCCTTCGTTCCTTCCTTCCTTCCTTCGTTCCTTCCTTCCTTCCTTCCTTCCTTCCTTCCTTCCTTCCTTCCTTCCTTCCTTCCTTCCTTCCTTCCTTCCTTCCTTCTTTTTTTTTCAGAATAATGTTACAGATCCCATTTGTATTTTCCCTGATGAAAGAAAGTTGAGAGTGGATTTTATGTCACTAACAAAGCATTCGTACCCTGTAGCTCTGGCTAAAGAGATTAGAGCTTAAAGAATTAGAAAAAAACACCTTAGAGATCATCTAGTCCATCCCAACCCCTAATTTATAGATGATGAATGACATTCAGAGAGAGTAAGTAAAGCATTTCCTGAAATGGGAACAGGTTTGACTTAGTTGTCTGATAGACTAAGACTGTCCATGTTTTCCTGGAATCCTTTAATTCTCAGAAGAATAGGGAATCAGGGGACTTATGCTGGAGTGTTTTATCATTCATCTATCAAGTGACTCCAATAATAACATATCAGTTTTCCTATTCATGTTCTCATTACTTCTCTAGTTCTGCCTTTTGGTTATACTATAAATATAGCTCTTCATCATTTCCTCATTACTTTCCTAAAAACTCTCCATCACCATAAGTAAAAGAGAAACCTTGTGCTCAGGGAACTCACAGTCTAATGGTGGAGACAACGTGAACAACTTTACACAAACAAAACCTATACAAGATAAATAGGAGATAATGAACAGAGAAAAGCTACAGTGTTTGAGGGAGATTGGGAAAGGCTTCTTGCAGAAAATGGATTTTATTGAAGAAATCCAGGGTAACTAAGAGACCGAGATGACATTCCAGGCAAGTGAAAATGCTAGGAAATATGATATTTAGTTTGAGAAGTAGTAGCAAGTAGACCAGTGCCACTGGATCTCAGAGAACTGGGGGAGACAGGTAAGTAACATGACTAGAAAAGTAGGAAAAGGTAAGGTTACAGATGGCTTTAAAAACTAAACTGAGGGAACTGAGTGTGGACCACAACATAGCATTTTCACTCTTTCTGTTGTTTGTTTGCATTTTGTTTTCTTTCTCAGTTTTTTTCCCTTCTTTATCTGATTTTTCTTGTGAAACAAGATAACTGTATAAATATGTATACATATATTGGATTTAACATATATTTTAACATATTTAACATGTATTGAACTACCTGCTATCTAGGAGAGGGGGTGGGGGAAGAAGGGGAAAATTTGGAACAGAAGGTTTTGCATGGGTTAATGTTGAAAAATTACCCATGCATGTGCTTTGTAAATAAAAAAGCTTTAATAAAAAATTAACATTATCTTTATTGTCATATTTTTCTTTATTTTGTTAAACATTTTCCAGTAACATTTTAATAAAATTTGGATAACAAAAGGGAGTTTTGTATCAGTCTTGAATTTCATATTTTTCAAATATATTATCATTGGTTATAGAATGATTTCTTGAAGGAACTGGGATGTTGAACTTGCAGGAAAGGAGACTTGGAGGATCATGACAACTGTCTTTGAAAGGCTATTATGAATACTGCTTGGTCCCAAAAGGTGATTCCAATAGCACTGCATCAAAGTTCTGGAGAGGTAGATTGCATTTTCAGATAATGAAGATCTTCCTAAAAATTAAATATATTTCAAAGAATCATGGATTACCTCAGAAAGTAAAGATCATAAATGGAAATTATAGAGGAGATTCCTTTTTTAGATAGGCATCCAGCTAGATCACTCCTGAGGTCCTTTCCAGTTCTGAGGGTTGTTGTTTTCAAGAATAAAACATGGCTCCCGTCTGCATGGAGCTTGCCTTTGGGGGGCAGGGAATATGAAATCCATAAAATCACTGTATTATATAATTGTGCACAATAAGTGCAAAAAATATTGCTAAGTGGGACCAGAAGGAGAAAGGCAAGCTTTTAAACCATCTGAAATAAAAACAAGGATCAAGGAATGATGACTGAATGAGGTTGACAGTTGGGTTATAAAGCTGAATAGAGACAGGCTCTATCAGAAAGGCTTTGTGTGGTTGAAGATCACCTATTCCTTTGTCTCATGTTACTAGGCCTATGGTGACAAAGGATTGACAGAAATTTCTTTTTTTTTTTCTTTTCAATCAATCAGTGTTTATTGGGCAGTTCATATTCATGGCATTAGGGTAGGTGAGATTGGTGAGGGGTGCGTACAGAGAAGCATAAGATACAACCCCCATGCTTTAAAGGAACAGGACAAACGAGAATCCCAGACAAGATAGCAATTTTTTCAACCTGAAATTATCAGTTACAAAGGCTTCTGGCACGAGGGGTGGAAAGAGAAATCAGTTTCATAGCCTGTCAAGCTGAAAATGCCATATCCCTGACCATCCAAAGGAGAGGTGAAGTAGCTCTATTGTTAAAATGAAGGCCAGAGACAATTGCATAACTGATGAAAGAGGGAAAGGAGGGGAATGATCACTAGGATAGATTTACCATTATCCAAATATGATAACTCCAAATTGGGAGCCAATTTTGTTTTCCCACTCTAATATTAGAGGCCCCTCTCTGGGCAGATGGCTGGGTTGGGCTTGATATCTTGCCCTGTCTCTTTCAGTCATTTTCTGAGAGGGTGATTATGTTGGGAAAAGCATTCTGTCCTTGTAGTGGGATGAAACTTGTCCTAAACCTATACTGAGTGGGGTGGATTTTGATTTATTGCAAATAAACAGTGGGAAAAAAGGAAGAGACTGTCAAAGGAATAGTTTTCTTGGCACTAGGAAATCAGCACAGAATTACCTGCAGCTTTTTCTGTTCACCAAACAGTGCTGACTTCTCCCTCAATTCTGGGGAGGTGGGGGGAGGAGCTATGGGATCAGAGTAGCAAATCTTGGCCAAGATACAAAATAGGATGACGTCCACCTTTCTGTCATCTCAGCATGAATGGCGTTGCCAATGAATGGGGCTGCAATCACATCGCAAAGATTTCTTTGGAAAAGTCAGTGTCCTGGGCCAGGCAAAGGGGAGAGACTGCAGCAGGAGAAAACTGGCCCTGGAGAGAATGATTCACCTCACGCTTGGTGAGGTTCACATCTGCACACATTTAATT
The DNA here is from genome assembly GCF_048593235.1 of Sminthopsis crassicaudata. Lineage (NCBI taxonomy): Eukaryota > Metazoa > Chordata > Mammalia > Dasyuromorphia > Dasyuridae > Sminthopsis > Sminthopsis crassicaudata. Next base: position 252,849,728 of record NC_133618.1, read on the forward strand.
GGGAGACTGCAGTGGCTTCTTATCCCAGGGGACCAGCAGAGGGGGATGGAGGCCACTTGAAAATGTCCTGTCCTCAGCAATCTCATCTGTCCATGGTCTCAGACAGAAAGAAGAATGGCCACTTAATCAGATGCACAATCGGAAAATGTCACATTATTATTTATGAAGTGTTTAATAATCACACTGCAATCATGAGATGCAGCAGGGTGGAAAGTGCAAATGTAGTTTTTAAATAGTATATTTGAATGTGCTTATTGCTGGAAAAAAATCAAAATAAAGAATTCCTTTCCTTTCTCTCCTCCTCCCTCCCTCCCTCCCTCCCTCCCTCCCTCCCTCCCTCCCTCCCTCCCTTCCTTCCTTCCTTCCTTCCTTCCTTCCTTCCTTCCTTCCTTCCTTCCTTCCTTCCTTCCTTCCTTCCTTCCTTCCTTCCTTCCTTCCTTCCTTCCTACCTTTCCCTTCCTTCCTTCCTTCCTTCCTTCTTACCTTTCCCTTCCTTCCTTCCTTCCTTCCTTCCTTCCTTCCTTCCTTCCTTCCTTCCTTCCTTCCTTCCTTCCTTCCTTCCTTCCTTCCTTCCTTCCTTCCTTCCTTCCTTCCTTCCTTCCTTCCTACCTTTCCCTTCCTTCCTTCCTACCTTTCCCTTCCTACCTTTCCCTTCCTTCCTTCCTTCCTTCCCCCTTCCCTTTCCTTCTCCCTTCCCTTCCCTTCCCCTTTCCTCTTCCTTTTTCTCTTTTTCCTCCCCTCTCCCTCAACTCTCCTCTCCTTCTCTTCCCTTTCTTTTTTTTCCATGCCTTCTTCCCTCTTTTTTACTCCTTACCTAGACTCTGGCTTTTGAATCCCACAATTAACTTAAGCACAGAAAGAGAAACATTATGTTCTGTGAAGAGAAATAAGTTTACAAAGTTCACATCTAGAAATTTCAAGTTGGAAGCTGAGTATAAATATTCAACCACAGCCCAAATATAAAAATGAGTTACTTTCCAGGAGAATGGCATTTTCCTTTTGGATGGAATGACAGATTCTATGCATTTGTTTCCTGAATTAGCCTTGTTTTGATTTTGTCTCAGTTCAAGGCTAGACTCCCGAAATTGGTGACGATTGAAACGGAACAAAGAAAATGCACCCTTTTTAAAATTGGTAACTTTCTGATTTTGCATTTTAAAAATCCACAAAAAGACTTCAGCTGTTTGCATATACATGATTGATTCAACACATTATGATGGTCATATTGGCCCTAAAAAAGAAAATCAGTTTTTGATCAAACAAACAAAGCATAGACTTTTTCTTTTTAAGGTTTTTGCTGCCTCCTCAGGTCCTAAGGGCCTGCTCTCCCAAGGTAGGCAGCAGGGTTTGCTTTAGAGAGATCATGTCTCACAGCAGGAAATGTAACTGCCACCTGGCACCACAGTTTTAGTATTAGTTTGTAGTGATTCTGTAGACAAAAGTTAGAATCTACCTAGCAAGGCTCAGACCTGTAATACTGGAGCTGTGTGACCTTGACCAAAACAGCTCCTCTTGCTGAACCTCAATTTCCTCATGTATAAAATGAGGAAGTCGAAATAAATGATCCTTAAATTCTGATATTTTAGATGGTGATCCATCTAAGAATTGTCCTGAAATTGTTCCAGAGCTGTTTCATGGATGTGTTTGCTGAATTTAAAAAAAGAAACCTAAAGAAGTTAGTGCTTAACTCAAAGGAATAATGCTCTGAAAACGGAATTTCAGATAGCAATGAGAAGCTGGTGTGAGAACATAACTATAATGATAACTATATATCTATCACTGTCAACATGTAGATACAGGGATGGGAGGTATATTTTGTAGTACTCATCAAATTGCATCATAACATACCTAAGTCTGATTTTGATTATAGATATATTGTCTTTTTTCTATTTTTTAAATTGTTTTAAACTATTTTATTTGTTCTAATTACATGTAAAAACTATTTTTAACACTTTAAAAATTTGGGTCCCAAATTCTTTCTTTACCTCTCTCTTCATGTCTCTCCTGAGGAAAGAAGCAATTTGACATAGGTGTATACAGGTAGTTGTGGCAACTAGGTGATGTAAACCAGGGGACATAAGAGGTGGAGATAAGAATGGTTTGCCTGCAATTAAGAAAATCTTAATCAAATCTAACCTCAGACATTTACTAGTTATATGATCTTGGACAAGTCACTTAACCTGTTTACCTCAGTTTCCTCATTTGTAAAATAAGCTAAAGAAGGAAATGGTAAAATATTCCAGTATTTTTGCCAAGAAAACCCTACAGGGTCATTTCAGTCTGAAATGACTGAACAAAACCATACAGAATCACGCTAAACATATTTCTATATTAGTCACACTGTGAAAGAAAACACAGGCCAAAAAAAAAATCCATGAAAAAAAATAAAGTAAAATGTAGGATGCTTTGATTTGCATTTAGATTCCATTACTTCTTTCTCTGGAAGTGTATGACATTTTTCCTTTTTTCTTTTCTTTTGGTGTGGCAACTGGGGATAAGTGACTTGCCCAAGGTCACACAACTAGTTAGTGTTAAGTGTCTGAGACTAGATTTGAACTCAGGCCTTCTTGACATCAAAGCCAATGCTCTATCTACTGCACCATCTAGCTGCCCCAGTGGATAGCATTTTTTCATCATAAAAGTCCTTTGGAATTTTCTTGGATCTTTGTGTTTTTGAGAATAGCTAAGTCATTCATAGTTCATCATCATACAATAGTACTTTTTACTTTGTATCTTTGTGAGATTTTTCAGGTTTTTTCTGAAATCATTCTGCTCATCATTTCTTATAGCACAGGAATATTGCATCACAATCATATACTACAACTTGTTCAACAATTCCTCAATTGATTGACATTTCTTCACTTTCCAATTCTTTACCACTACAAAAAGACCTTAGATAAATATATATATTTTAATTTATAACTCCTTTTCTTTATTTCTTTTTAAAATCTCTTTGGGATAAGATTTAGTAATGATATTACTGATCAAGTATATTTATAATTTGGTCATAGTTTCAAATTGCTTTCCAGAATCTTGAATCCCTAGTTTATAACTCCACAAAGAATGCATTAGTGTCCCAATTTTCCCACATCCTTTCCAACAATTCTCATTTTTTGTTTCTGTCATATTATGTATGAGGTGGTACCTTAGAGTTGTTATAATTTATTCTTTTCTAATCAGTAGTGATTTAGAACATTTTTTCATATGACTACAGATGGCTTTAATTTCTTCATCTGAAAAATATCTGTTCATATCCTTTGACCAGTTATCAATTGGAGATTGCTATGTATTCTTATGAATTTGATTCAATTCTCTCTATATATTTAAGAAATAAACTTGCTATTAAATTCTCTTCCCCCACTACAGTTTTCTGCTGTCTTTCTAATCTTTGGCTGCATTGATTTTATTTGTGTGAGATCTTTTTAATTTAATATAATAAAAATTATCAATTTCATATTCCATAATACTCTTTATCTTTTATTTGGTCACAAATTCTTCCTGTATCCATAGACCTGACAAACTATTTCATATTCCCCTAATTTGCTTATGTTATCACTCTTTATGTTTAAATTATATATCAATTTTAATCTTATCTTGATATATGGTATGAGATGTTGATCTATACCTAATTTCTGCCATAGTGATTTCTAGATTCCTAGTGGTTTGTACCAAATAGTAAATTTTTGTCCCCAAAGCTGGGATCTTTGCATTTATTAAATACTAAATTACTATGAACATTTATTACTATATATGGTATACCCAATCTATTCCATTGATCCACCACTCAATTTCCTAGCCAGTACCAAATTGTTTTGATGATTACCACCTTGTAATATAGTTTAAGGTTTAGAACTGTTAGACCGAATTTCTTCATATTTTTTTTCTCATTAATGCCCTTGGTATTTTTCACCTTTTGTTCCTCAAGATGAATTATGTTATTTTTTTCTAGCTCTACCAAATAAGTGTTGGTTAGTATGGCACAAGAGTAATTAAAATAATTTAGATTGAACTGTAACTTTTATTATTTTGGCTTAGCTTGCTCGTGAACAATGAATATTCTTCCATTTGCTTAGGTTTGATTTTATTTCTGTGAAAAGAGTTATAGGATTGTGCTAATATAGTTCCTGGGTTTCTCTTGGCAGGTAGTTTCCTAAATATTTTCTATTGCCTACAGTTATTTTAAATAGAATTTCTCTTTCTATCTCTTGTTGTTGTTGGATTTTGTTGATATAATATAGAAATTACATGATTTATGTAGGTTTATTTTATATCCTGCAATTTTGTTAACGTTGTTAATTATTTCAACTAGTTTTTTAGTTGATTCTCTAGGATCTCCAAATATCATCTGCAAAGAGTGATAGTTTTATTTCCTTATTGTCCATTTTAATTTCTACAATTTTTCTTGTATTATTGCTTTGGTAGCATTCCTAGTTTATTATTGCATGATAGGGCTGATTGCTTCATATCTGATTTTACAGGGAAGACTTTGATAATATTAAGCATTGAGTGAATAAAGAGAGTGAATGAATGAAGGAAAGAATGAGTGAATGAATGAAAGGTAAATATAGAAAGTATCTATCCTCTCTCCATAAGGAGACAGAGAGTAGGATAATTTGGAATTAGGGGAAGATCAGAAGGAAAAGCTGATACTTTTCAACTAGGAAGATCATAAGTGCTTAGGCTAGAGAATTATCACAAGTCTGATTGCTTCTCTAGCTTAAGCATCACTCTCTAGGCTTCTCTTATGAAATGTGGACCACATGCCCAAGAAACAACTCTGTAAGAATTTCAGTACATGTGAAAAGATGGGAAAAGAGATGGGGTCATTGAACATGATGAGGTTCCATCTGAAAGAGAGAGCAAGGAGATTGGGTTCTTTAGAACCATTCCCTTCTTCTCCCTTTCACTTTTTGTTTTCTTGCTCTCCCACTGTTTATTCTAATTTTCTCCTCTCACAAGTTAATCTAAAAGAAAAGAATTTAGAATATAAGAAAAAAGAAAACACCAGAGCAAACAGGAACATAGAAGAAAAGTCAAACAATAAAGATGGACTGGGAGAAGGAGAGGAGAGAGAGAGAAAAAGAGAGAGAGAGAGAGAGAGAGAGAGAGAGAGAGAGAGAGAGAGAGAGAGAGAGAGAGAGAGAGAGAGAGAGAGAGAGAGAGAGAAACAGAAATAGAGACAGAGGGAGAGAGAAAGAGAGGCAGACAGACAGACAAAAACTAGACACACACACACACACACACACACACACACAGAGAAAGACCTTCATTTGGTTTTGCAATTCTCAAGGGCATTCATCCTGGCAGGTTGTTCATTATAGCTAATAAAGGCACTATTGGTCCTCAGGGCCATTCAAGTCAAGGACTTCAACAACTTTTTCCCTTTTTATTTCTTCTCCATTTGTTTGCCAGTTCTTTTCAGCACTGACAGAAACAAAGCTACTGCCTGGTCTGCTTTGTCCTTCTTTCTATATCAAGCTCTGATTTCTTTTTTTCTTTGTTACCTTCTTAAATTTTCAATTTCACAATGCTCTTGTTCCTGGCTTGATTGCTGGTAGCTTCAGAAACATTTCTGGTGTTAACACTTCAGTACTGGAGATACTAATTATTCATGTTTTAGTGTGTCCAATGACAATATTGTCTGATATATGTTTGGAAATGAGAGTAACACTTTATGACAGTCTTGCATCTAACCAACCACCTAATAAAGACTAAAGAGCCATTTTTTACTTTTAACCAAAAGGTTGCCAAGAGGCAAGTCAAAGAAGTCAATAAAATATAAATAAAGAAGTCAAATAAAATATAACACCACTGGAGTAACCCTCTTATGGTCATTTACTTCCAAACATTTCCCTAACTGATATTTTCTAGGGTCCAAAATTTTATCATTAGAGATTTTTTTAGGCTAAAGTACATATTTATTCTTACAGTATTTTCTTTGGAACACTCTTTTGCTTTTTTATTTTTCTTATTTAAATCCTAACCAGCCTATAAGGCCAATTTCAACTTAGTTGTTTTTTTTCCCCCTGGACCTCATTTTCTTTATCTAAAACATAAAGGAGTTGGTTTACAGTACCAGGAAAGAGAGGAAGCAGTACAGGTGAATCACACTACTATGTTTCTCAGCAGTTACAGTTACTAGACACCCAGAAAAGAAAGTTCTTGCTACCAAGGTCCTTGGCAGTCCTAATTGGTTCAGGAGAAGACATGAATATGATTGTATTAATGGTAATGACACTAAAGAAGATGTATTAGCATCTGTGTTGCTGTTATATTCTAAGGATCACTGGGCTTTTCCATCTGTTCTGCAGCTGAATTTTTCTGTATTGTCTCCTCTATTAGAATATGAGCTCTTTGAGAGGAGGGATTTTTGAAAATTAGGATATGTCACAGTCTCTAATATTTTGGCATATTTCTAATTCAACATGATTTCTTAGAGATGATCAATAATGCTTCTAAGATCCCATCTCTAAGATTTTTCAATACTCTGGAATATAATTAATATGGATCTGGATATTTGAACTTTCCTAAAGGCATTTTCACATACCCCTATTTATTTAGTAGTCATTCAGGTAAACCTTTGTGCTTTCTGACAAGCCACAGTTGGACATAGTGTAACTTGACTCTAATATAGTGATTGTCATTTTGGTCCTCTTCAAGAATGAAGAACAATAATCTATCCTTTGAAATAGGGATACCATAGGACACATGCACAAGATATGATCTGATTGTGAATATAAGAGGGAACTTATAGAACATGAGGAGAAAAGATGGAGAGATTGAGTTTCAAGAACTTGGGGAAAGCCTTGTGTATAAACATGGATCCTTCTGAGAACTATATTCACTAAGAAGCTGTTGTCAAATGGAGATTCTGAAATTATGAAAGAGGTCTGATATGGAGGAGCAAACTAGAAGACTCATACTAAATTGGGTCTAAAAATTGATAGAGAGAGTAATTATGTATACTAAAGAATGACTTGAATTTAAATGGGTTAAAGAATCTAACCCATTAGTATGAGTCATGTGAACTATATCTGTCCTGAATACTTAAAGAGGAACCAAAAGTCCTTTTGGGAGGGAAGGGAGGAGAGAAAGATATTAATCAGATACAGATGTCCTCATAATTTTCTTTGGCATGAACATGAATCAGTGCAGTTCTATAAGGGACTCTAAAATTTTAGTGATATCTGTCATGTACTAGGAATCAGTAATTTCATATATAGGCAGTCGGGAAGGTTAATCATCTGATGAGTTGCTTTCTCCTTAACTTATTTGATGAAACTACAGAGTATAGAGAAGTGGGATAAGTATTAAAGACAGGTATTGGCAATTTTAGTAATACATTTTTGTAAAAATTATATAATGTAAGGAACAACAAGTATTAAAATCTTAAATGAAGAATGAAGGAGCACTTGCACTGTTACCCCTTAACAAGGCATGAAGAAATTCTTCATTCAAATTTGATTGAATTATAGAGTGAATATCCATTGGCTTACAGAAAGTTCAGTGAAAACAGTGACATTTAAAGAGCAAACTATATTCTCTAAGAAGTGAATCAGAGAGGAGACAGATTTGAGGAGTGTGACCTCTGGCAGTCAAGAATAAATCCAGCTATGGAAGAAGAATGAAGCTTTTAAGATGGAATTACTCCTTGCCTCTTTGGGGTAGGGTGAGAATAAAGAGGTTCCTCTTTCTTTTCCTTCAACAGCCATGGTGTCTTGTGATGGAGCTACTTTCCCAGGAGAAAATACTGTGACCATCAGAGTTGTCCAGAAATCCCAATAGTTACATGACCAGCAGATTATTGTGCTTTAGAAGCATAGCATATGAGGACACTCTAAGCAAAGAAAATGAGGATCCTGTTGCACCAAAGATGTATTACATTGACCACATATATTTTCCAAATTTTTACCTCTGTCCTAATTTTATACTCCATATTTGTGCCCCTTTTCCCCATTCACATTATGTGCATTTGTGGGAAGTATACCGTAGGTAGGTCCAGGTGGGAAAAACAGGAATGTTTTGTAGCTACTAGATTTTTATTTCAATGTCACCTCCATAAATGCCTAAACTTTGAGTTAATTTGTGTACTCTAGCTGATTATTAAAGCCAGTGCACAATTAGGGCCTCATGATCTGTAGTTTTAGGACTATCCCTGAAATATTCCAGTTAAGGGGGTAGCCTGGAAGAGATCCCACATATATGATGGGCTATACATTGCCTGTGGGTAGAGACTTTGTCTCATATTTCTTTTGGGGACTCAATAGCACTTAGAACAATGATACTGGTTGCATCAGTGAAGAATGCATTAGAACTTCACATCCCTAGTGAATTAACTGATAATATGGATGCTACAAAATGATCTACTGGATAGCTCTGCTGCTGTGAGATCACCGTGTGGTATTTTATCTATAACTTGCATTGATGATTATGACTTCAGTTTAACTTCTCAGATGACCTCTTCTGTTAATTGGCATGGGGTCTCATCACCATGTTGAAAACTAGAAAAAAATGAGTGATGTGTGCTAAAGTTCAACCCTCTGGTAAAGAATTGGAAGCTGAAGGGATGCTCATCAACTGAAAAATGGCTGAACTAGTTATGGTATATGAATATGATGAAATACTATTGTGTTGTAAGAAATAATGAAAAGAATGGTTTCAGAAAAATCTGGAAAGACATATCTGAACTGATGCAGAGTAAAGTGAGCAGAGCCAGGTGAACATCATACATAATAATAGCAGTATTATTATGATAATCAACTTTGTGAGAGTTAGCTACTCTGATCAATACAATGATCCACTACAATTCCAAAGAACTCATGATGAAATACACTGTCTATCTTCAGAGAGAGAACTGGTGGATTCTGAGTAGATAATAAAGCATATTTTCCCCCTTTTAAAATTTTTCTTGTCTTTATTTTGAAACATAGCTAATGTGAAAGTTTTATATGACTTCATACATATAATGGGTATTATATTTCTTGCTTTTCAAAGAGAATTTTGAATGATTTCAAAAAATTGAATTTTAAAAAAATAACCCAAGCCCCAACAAACCAAAGTCCAATCTTCATTTTTGGTGCTCCTTATCCTTTCTTAGAAATCCTTGACATTTTCATAATGTATATGAGATTTCACTGGAAAAATGCTTTTAAAAATTTCTTTTATTTGTGGCTATATACTAATAATTGTCATTATTCTCATAACCTTCAAATAAAATGCCTCCTGACAAAATATTTTCCTATTTGCTTCAGGTTTGGGAAAGAAGGGATTTTTCATGTCTCAGTAGGAACAACAGATTTTTGCCTCCCCCAAACACAGATGATTTCCCACATCTTGGGTAAAGACATAGAAATTAAAGCAAGAAATTGCAAAGGAAAACAAATCACAGTTGTTGGTATTTCTCCCCAAAAGTACCAGAGATACAACCACAGCCAGGACCAATTCAGATGGCTTCTTGATGTTAGAGAAAATTACACTCCTTTTTTTAAAAAATAAAATAGTGTTTTCTTTCATTTCTAAATGAAGCAGCCTATGCAATAATCACCTTGGCTTTTCTTACTCACATATAACCTTGAAAGTGAAATCACCTGATAAGAAAAAAAAAATACAACCCCAGCTGGTGTCAAAAGCTTTATAAATATTGCTTCCAGGAGTATCTAGTTCCTAAATATTTGCATATATCAAATTTGACTGAAATCCTGATGTTTCTTCAAATTGCTATAAACCCCCAAAATTCTGTGATCATGAACAATCTATAATTTGCCATTTAACGAACTGTCTTATTTGGGGGAAGGGTGAGTAAAGGGAGATGAGAGGGTGGGAGAAAAGGAAGAACAAGAGCTGGAGAATTAAGGGAGAACGGAAGGAGAAGAAAAGGTAGGCTCTTAGATTTAATCTTGTCTGGGAAGCTAAATTGCTATTTGATTTTCAACCTCTCTGAGTTGCTGTATAACAAATATATTTGGCTCAGGATGTTATACAAGAGTGCAGATCTGTAGACTGCTGGTGTGTGTGTGTGTGTGTGTGTGTGTGTGTGTGTGTGTGTGTGTGTGTGTGAGAGAGAGAGAGAGAGAGAGAGAGAGAGAGAGAGAGAGAGAGAGAGAGAGAGAGAGAGAGAGAGAGAGAGAGAGAGAGAGAAGAGAGAAGAGAGAAGAGAGAAGAGAAAGACAGAGACAGAGACAGAGAGAAAGAGAGAGAAGAGAGAAGAGAAAGACAGAGACAGAGACAAAGAGACAGAGACAGACACAAAGAAACAGACAGACAGAGAGACAAGGAGAAACAGATAACAGTGAGAAACAGAGAGGGAGAGACAGAGACATAGAAAGAGGTTTATATCACTAAATCCTGCTGCTGCAGAAGGGTATTGGGGAAGAAAAAAGAAAATTTCATATATCTTATTCATCTTTATATTATATGGTTCAGCGTGTGAGCAATGAGGGCTCAAAGCCAAAGGTACAAACCTACAGTCAGGTGTGCCAGCAGTGGAGAAAAAAATCAGTATCTTCTCTCTGTAAAACCTGAGAAGAAAGATGCAAGAAGTCCAGAGAAAGAAGAGACATTTTAAAGAGGATAAAAATTACTAAAACAAGCCAAATAAAATGATACTGTTGAAATGTAGGCAGGGATACAGTAAAGATGGATTCCCAATGGCAGCTAGGTCATTTGAATAGGATATATCTCCCCCAGCTCATGCTTCTTTATTCTTTCAAATATTTGCCTTTGAGATTTCCATTCTGAAGAATAAACCAGGATTGGTATATCAAGATAATAGATAAATAAAAATAGGGCAATCGTTTTGTTAGCTTGTCACATCTTCTTGCTAATTATTTAATTGCTCTAATTTAAAGTTTCACCAGATTTAGCATCAAAACATAAAAATTTTGTGATTGCAATGTCAGAAAGTAATAATGTAATTAACTTATTTAGTAGTAACATATTAACTGTACTGATTGCTAGGCACTAATCTTAGAATGAAACTACAGGTGAAAGTATATACCTGAGCATGTATGTGATCAACAATGATGTAAGGATATGTGTCCAGGAACATGTTGCAGCTACCTAATCTTTAGGCCACTTCACAGTTGCTTCTTTGCAATTCTGTTCAATGAACACACGGGACTTTAAACTTCTTTCCCCTGGGGTCTTATATGATGGAAGTATATTAATGTTTAGAAAATAATAGGAAAATATGGCATTTGAAGCATATGAAATTTGAGGTTCAATTGAGGTTTTTACCCTATACAACTGCTAGTTAAGTATAGTCAGGCTTAACTTGAGACAACACTTATTGTGTGAGATATTGCACATGAATCAATTTTGTAACCAAATACAGCTAATTTCATAAAGGAAGTTCCATTTTTAAAACAACCTTTTTTAAAAAATGAATTATTATGCTTCATTCCTGTCACCTCATTTGCTTGTTTGTAAAATTATATTTTCATCTTTTGAATTTTCTTAATGGACAGTGAACTTATGAGAGAACATGGTAGTTTCACAGGATGGGCAAGGATGTATTGCTATCTAGTTAATCCACCAAGAATTAACTTTCCTCTGTTTTAAGATACTCTATGGAGCTGCACTCCTAAAACTCACAAGTCTTCATAGTGCACTTACCTTTAATAGTTAGCCAAAGGACACAATTATCTCACTTGATGAGATCACAGATATATTTGGATATTGGAAATTTTTCTGAAAACGAGGATAGTATCTCTCTCCCCTCTGTGCCCCTTCCCAATTAAAAATGATTTACTTTACTTTGATCTTTGAAATGGTGGCTACTAACTCGCTGAACATAGTTTAGGCATAGAGAGTGAAATTTGCTGCTGGATTCCCAAGATAGAATCTTTTTTTTAATGAGAGAAAGGGGTTAAATCCTATACTCTTTTATTCCAGAATATCTGGTCACTCTGGTTTTTAACAATGATATTTTAGAAAATGATAAGGGTTGAAGGGCAAGCTATGTGGGTCCATATTTTTAAAATGTGTAATGTTTGCAAGCATGTTGGTATGTGGATCCACAGCTCCCATCTTGGAGCCATCCAACTTTTAATTTACTTCCTTATCAGCTATTTTTTTAAGGGGGAGAGGAGATTTTTCTTCAGAAAAGACTTTAAAATTGTTTGAAAATTTTTATAGCCTGTTTTTGGGTCCAGATAGCCTTGAAAGGTGCATAAATCCATATGCTTTCATGGGAAAATCAGACCTACCAGACACTGATGTAGTGTGATGCATCTTGCTATAAAAGCAGGTCTGATAGGTGATGAAAAGGCCTGTGTGTTTAGCAGGTGAATGGGTAGAAGAGCAACAAAAGGACTTGTGATTTTGGCATCTGGGTGTCAAGAAAACAAAGCCCCCCCAATACAGAGGAACCCAGCCACTTTTCAAATAGATTCATCAATGTATGTAAAGCAGGAGGGAAATTCATTTTGTATTTAAACACAGAGTTATGCTTATGAAAGATGTAACCTTCCCAAGCAAAGCATTTCTGAATACATCATCTGACTTATCTCAGCATGCAGGTGTTGCAGACAAATTCCAAACCCAGCTAACTTTGGGAAGAATTAAAAAATTTCCAAATCCAATAATTTGGATGTGGTTCCTTGAATTGCCTTTAATATTTGTAAGGATAAGAAGGCATAAATTAGGGCACATAGTTTTAGGACACATTAATTTGAGTATTTTGTCCTGAGGTCTAGCAAAACTAGCAAGGAGACAAGATATTGGTTCCAATCCTTTGCATCTTTTAAAGTTCACCTCAATTGCCATCTCCTCTAGAAAGCCTTTCCTGAGCATCTGTAGGGAAGAGTGGTCAGTGTTGGACTTAGAATCCAGTGAGTTGGTTTCAAAACTAGCTGTGTAACCATGGGCTAATCACTTCATCTTTCAGAATCTCTGTTTTCTCAATTGTAAAGTGGGTCCTATAACATTTATAGATGCAACTTACCTCCCAGGATTGTTACAAAGTATTGTGCAAACCTTAAAAGATTACAGGTGTGAGAATTTTTATTTCAGTCAGTAATGATTTTTCTCCAGACAGCCTGATTTAGCATTTTGCCTACTTATACATATATTATATATTATTTTGTGTTAGAATATTTTTGTTTAGGTAAGAATTAAAGTTCCATACAATTATAGAATCACAGATCATGTAATAATAACAGTATTTATATAACACATTAGGATTACAAAGAGCTTTATGCATGTTTTCTTATTTGATCTGAGCTGAGGTAGGTAATATTCTGATCCTTGTTTTACAGATGAGAGATTGAAGTTCAAAGAGGTTCCCGAGTGACCTGCCCAAGGTTATACAGCTAAATTCTGAAGCAAGATTTGAATTTGTCTTCTAGATTCTAAGGTCCCCTGATCTATCCATTAGCCCCACCTAGCAGCATAGGTATTAGACTAGCTTCATTAATAGTCAGAAACAAATGTTAGTTTTATTATTTTTCAGGAAAACAATAACTAGAAAAGTAACTTTTAAATCGAATTGGAAAATACATTGTGTAACTCCTACACTAAAGTCTCCAGTGTCTCATGGCAGGCTTCTAGGTGACTTGGGGCTCTTAAAGACTAAACCAGAGGGAGACAAACTCTAATTGCTCCTGCCAAACTGGAAAGGTGTCAAGAATAGGCCAGGGAAAAACTCTGTGTTCCTGTCACCTAAGGACCATTCTAGTTAAGTTCCAAGAGGCTCATCACCAGAAGGTTGGTCACTAGGTGATGACTTTTAAAAAAAATTTTTTTGGCCACAGTAACTCATGAAACCAGCCTGCAATTTCTCTGAGTGGAGAGAGTATTTATACTGATGCTTTTAAAGTATTGGATAATCAATTTATTTTTTGTCCATGATCAGAAGATCATAGATTTAGAGCCAGAAGGAACTTTAGGCTTATGAAGGGAAAAACAAACTTTCAACAAGCTCAAACATCATGCTAATGCCAGCTTTAATCAATCAGTCAAGTGTGTATGTATTTAGCACTATGCCAGGTGTTGGGAGGGAGGAGGGAGAAAAAAGTAAAAAGTATAGTCTTTGCCCTAAAAGAGTTTATGATAACAGGATCCATTGCTGAAAAGGGTGACAAAAAATAGAGGAATGATTTGCTTCAAGAAATGTAGAGAGTATGGTAGAAATAAGACATCAATTCAGACCTTCTGACTCCAAGTTCAGTTATTAGGAACAGGTCTAACTCAGGTCAGTATCTTATCAGTTCAGGTTCAATTTTGGGACAAAATGAGGAATTAAGAAGTCATTCAACAGTTTACAAAAGAGTTCTGGTTAGTTATAACATAGAAGAGATGTTGTACAAGTACATTCTGGCTCTTAGCTGGGGTAGATGCAGGCCCTCCTCCAGCCCCCACTGTCTTGGGTCATATGGAAAAGGGCAGAAGAATATGAGTCATATCTTAAGGAACATCTGCTAAATCTAAAAGTCCTCAACTCTATGCTTTTATGCTTTTAGATGATTAGGAAGCATGTTAAAATGGCTGCGGCGTGAAGTTACATCAAAAGAAGACTCAGCTTGAGCTTTGGTCCCCTGAACCCGAGAATAACTTTGCCTCTTTCTAGCTCAGCCCATGATGCATGGGGAGAGTGGTTCTATCACACACATAGGTGATTTATTATTTTGCAGTGCTTGGCTCAACTCCTAATGGAAAAATTTGTTTTCTAAGTGGTAAGGATTTTATACCTTATTCTGTGTTCTTTCATTGGATTGGACCCATCTCTGAGTTTCTAGGAGTCTGTGGGGCTACTGTGGCCACCTTTTCTCCCAAAGGGCCTGATTCTGTGCCAAGAGCTAGAATGGAAGTGGAATTGGCCCATGCCCCAATAGTTTAGTACATTCAGCTGTTCTCTGTAATGGCCATTTAAATATCCCACGGCTACTTATGGAACCTGCTTTAAAGAGTCTCTGCCCACCAAGGCCATTCCACAACAACTGAGCATGACAGTTAACATTCTCTGGCACTTAGAAGGGCACAGACTGTCCTAGGAGTTGCTTCTCCCAGTTATTTCCCCAAATACCCTGGCAACATCCTTTCCTAATTTGTCATTTTATTTATTAATGCAATATGCAATTTTAGCAGAAATCCTTAAGCGGTCAGAATTAAAAGCTGTCTTCATGACAGGTGATTCATAGCTTAGGATGCCATCCTGAACTACACTTTTAATAACTTAGGGAGGCCAAGAGCAAAGGTAATTTTCAAACTGACACAATCTTTTGAACTAGGATGGTCCCTATATAAATTACCCTACCTCTCAACCCTTTGACTTCCCCCTACTCTATTATCTCTGTACCTGTGCTATGATTAGTAGACTAAAAAACATGAGGAAGTACTAACTATCCTACAAAAGGGTTTTCTTGAAAAGGGAAAGAAAAAGAATACTCTTGGTTGAAGCTTGCAAGTGTGAATTCCAACTCTCCTTAGAAATGTAGAGTTGTGTTCATTCTTTTGCTTTTGGGCCCACAAATGATGAGGTTTTAGATGGTGATTTTTTAAAAAAAAGCATTGGGTTTTGGAGGTGGAGAGGGAACAGGAAAGAAGATTCTACTACTGACTGATTCTATGACTTGAGGAAATTATTTTGTCTGAGTTTTAGTTTCCCCATCTCTAAATAAGGAATAACATTAGCTACCACTCTCCTCAGCACATACATATTTCTCATGAATAGAGGATGATCAGATAACCTGGAAAAATTGAGTTTTTAGAAATGAACACAAATTCAAGGAATCATTATTTTCTTTAATGTGAATCTTCTGTTTTTAATTCAACATGTATCTTACATTTACTCAAGCCTCTCAGAAAAGTGATTTACTAAGAACATAATCACCTTGACCTTAATCTCTTCTTTGAGGATGAGGATACTAAAGCCTAAGTTTCCTAGTGAACTTTGTAAGCAATCTTCAATAGGACAGGTCTAGAGAATGATGGATGTTTGCTGTCTTCACTGGTTTGAGTTTTGTTTTCTATAGTCCCCCCTTCTGTCTCTGATACCCTTAAATCCATCATACCAGGGTCAGAATGCCTCCTCTGTGTGATATCACAATGCTTTCCATGGCAACAAATTATATTGTCACCAGCACTGGCTGAATTGGTTTGTTGCCAATGATCTATGGCACTGGGTTCTCTTGGGACTGATCAAGGCACAGTTCATGACACTCACTTTTAGATAGACTTTCTCTGACATCAGCTATCCAAAGATTTCAAAGTATATTATGGGACTTTTTTATTTCTAAAAATGCCCTAAATAGAAATAGCCCAACATAATCATTCAATTTAATTCAGCAGACACTTATTGAACAGTTACCATGTAGATTACTGAGGACTGGAGAAGTTTATATATAATATGGTTCTTGTCTTCATGCATCTTATAGTTTTATAGATAGTAATGATATATATACACAAATATATTATAATGCAAAACAGTATATGGTAAATATATAAAAAGAATAAAAACAGAGAGAAATAATGGAATCTGGAATTAAGAAGTAACATTAGAGTTGAGTTTAGTGAGTCTAATAATTAAGGAATTAGAAATCCTAATGAATTAGGAATTAAACGGGTGGGACAGGGCATTTCAGTTTTTTCAGAAGCAAAGATATAGAGGTGGGAAAATGATTGGATAATGAGGAGTGTTACAAGCATAGACTATATGTTAGAGTGGGGGGAGTAATATGAAATAAGGCACTACTGGATGGTGATAGATTATAGAGGGCTTTGATGGCTAATAAATGGAGTTTCATTTAATGTAGCACTTAAATATAGAGCCATTGAAAAGTTTTAGACAAAAATTAGTCTGGCAGTGTGTGAAGTCTGGGATAGAAGAGGCTAAGACAAGAAGTAGGGAGACCTATTGGGAGGCTGTAACAATAGCATAAGCTATAGTGGTGGCAAAGAAAATAGAATAGAAAATAAAAGACGGGGAAAATATTGTGCACATAGAATTGACAAGATTTGCTTACTGTTAGAAAATGATGAGAGGGAGAGAAACAGTGAAAAAGAATTCCAAGATTATCAACATAGGATATTGGGTGATTGTTGATGTCAATGATAAAAATTGTAAAGTTGGAAGGAGGAGGAAATGTGGCTTTGGACATGCTATATTTAAGATGTTGGTGGAACCTCCAGGTAAAGCTCTCTTATAAGTAGTTTGAGATATTGATCTGGATCTTGGCTGAGAGACCCAGCTTGGATAAATCAACCTGAGAGCATGAGCTTATCAAAGGAAAAAGAGTTGTGGAAGAAATTTGAAGACAGAACCTTAGAGGGAAATTATCTTTAGGAGCAATCAAATTAAGATGGGGTTCAATTGGAATTGTTCAAAATACTATGATATCTAGACACTGTAGAATTTCCTTCTTTGAACCATCTTTGAAAATAAGAATTTTATCTGTCAAATATAGTTTGAGGTATAGCCTGAAAGCATAGATAGACTAGAGAAAAGTTCTGGAATTATGCATTGTTGATTATCCATTGAGTAACAAGGAGAGTGGTATGGGCAGAAAACAGTTTTTCCTAGCTAATTACACTCCTTCCAGAAGAGGGGGTAGTCCATATATCACCAAGGGAGAGGGAAATAATGATACTGGACAAAGAATTATAGAAAAGGGATGGGAGCTTCAGGAATGGTATAATTAGGCAGACAACTAAGGCACAGAGATAGTAGAATCTCTAGAGATACAAGCATTCAAAGCACTCCACTAACTATACCCATCTTACCTCTTTCCTCCCTACATTTTGAGTCTCTACTCATCCTTTTAAGCTCATCTCTCTGATCCCAAATGCTGTCTACTTTCAATAGAGAGGCAGTATAATCTAAAGGAAAAGACACTAGACTTGAAATCAGAGATCCTAAATTCAAATCCTGCCTTCTACACTAATTGGCTATATGCTATTGTTAAAGTCAGTTGACTTGCTTGGATCTCATTTTCATCATCTAGAAAATGAGGGAGTTGGACTAGATGACCTGAGGTCTTCAGCATTTCTATGTCTAGGATCTGGGTCTTAAGATTCTATGAATGTCTACAACCTTCAGTCAGTGCCACAAAAACTAGCATTTGAATCAATGCTGTAAAATGTCTTAAATATGTCATATTTTCCTCTTCTTACTTGGAGGTGAGGCAGTGTGCTAGAATCTAAGGAGTATTAATGATATTTTTATATATTTAGAGTTACGATATTGTTTCTATTAGCTTTAGCTATCAAAGCTAACCAATATTTTTCTAAAGTATAACCTTATTGATGTGCTAAAGAAGCTTTATACTTCATGTTATGCATTGAACCCAAACAAAATTTCATATAAAGACTTCCTTTCACTGTGGACAAATCCAGTTTGTGTTTGAAGAATTCCAATTAAGGAAAATCCTAATACATTTGAAGGCTTCACTTCACTTTACAAAGCTCTTTTGAATGATACTAATTATTAGGAAGTTTTCTTGCATCAATACTAAATATACCTCTATACGACTTACCATAACGCTGCCCTATGTAGTGCTCTTAGTTCTAATTCCTCTTTCATGTAATAGCCCCTCAAATAGGGGATATCATGTTGCCTATAAAGATGAATAGTATTGAAAAGTTGTATAAAAATTAAAAATTTAAAAATCCAACAGGGAAACTTGATACTTAAAGGGAACCTTTTGTAAAATGGATAATTTACTTCTAACTTCTCTCTTGTATAAATGTGATTATCTATTTTGATGCTTGACCTGAATTTCAGTTGCAAATAAATTTTTATTAGTGTAGAATATCTTATTCTGTATTCTATATATTCTCAAACTGTTTCCCTTACCCTAACTGAGTAGTATGATACAATGTAAGAATCTAGCTTTTGCTTCAGGAAGACCTGGATTTCACAAAACATTCAGCTTGGGAAATGCTGCATTAGAAAAATCCTCTCTTCATTGGCTGCTTTTCTCTATCCACCCCTTGCCTCAGGGATTGCTTCAGTGGTATTTTCACTTATGTTTCAAAACTAGGAGGAAGAAGCATTGGAAAGTAAAGAACCAGGAAAGAAAAGGAAATAATGGACTTTTGTGCTGCAATGTTACACATATGATATGAGAAAACAATGAACTACACATTCTTACATCATACACATCTCTTCTCTCTACTTTATGACCTTGAACAGCTGCCTTGTTCTGATAGAGCAATCTTGATTGAAAAGAATTTATTAACAGAAAAAGATGCCTTTCCTTGATAAAGTATAAAACTAGTTACTAGTCTCTGGGTAGGGGCTTGTTAATACCCATGATTAGCACAAGACCTTGCACAATAAATATTTGTTGAATAACTGAACAATTGAAGAAGTCATCATTATAGAAAATTAGTTAAGAATTGAGTCAACTTTCTTTTCAATCAGCTTTAAGGAAGAGTTGAAATTCTTTTGCTCTGTTAAAGTTTTGATGTATTTGTTATTTAAAATAGATGACTAAGCTACAAAGTAGGGGGAGGGAGTTTTTAGTGAAATAATCCATCCAAGTCCTTTTGAACATTAGACCTACTAATAGAGGACTGCCCCAGTTATGATTAAATTCCAGGTAAAAGCAACTGAAAAACTGAGGTGGTATACAGTTAACACTTTTTTTTTTCCTTGAAAAGTCTTTTAAGTTTCTTTTCATATGTTGATTATGTAATGTCATTCAGTTCTATAGCAGTATGGGGCAGCAGTGTGAATTCAAGATAAAAAACAACCAACGTCAAAACCATATCCCATTTAGGGTCACTGGAGGTTGTTATCCAGGTTGGATTCCTGCTGATGTGAATGGTAATGCAGGCCACACAAAGAGACTCTAGGATAGATTAGTGTGTATCCCATGTAGAAAATTCACACCTTCGAAGAAACTTTGCTTGTTTCTACAAAGAAAATGCTCCCTGTGTTTCCTTTTCTGCTACTCTTCTACTCTAAACAAATTGTGGAAATTTTAAGTGCCTTTCATGATACTGAGTCTAATTAATTAAAGGTTTATGAAAAACAATTAGGGTTTTGATAGGAATCACCTTTTATCCAATCCCAGGTCTGTGTGGAAAACGAGAAAGGTTACAAAGGCACAGGATGAAATTTAGAGCTACAACGAATAAGAGAGCACTCAAGTCCCACATGGATTGAGGAAATTAGGACATTTGGTGCCAGATTGTCTGACTAATTAGATTTCTATCAACTCCAGAGGGACTGGCTGAGGCAGCATTTAATTTAAAGCAGTAGCAGCTTTGCTTATGGTGTCCGTGTCTTTTTGCAAAATGCCCATGTTCCAACATGTGAACAGTCTCATTCTTGCCCATCTCAGAAATCTGAGTACTTTTCATTTCAGGTCCCCAGGTCCCCCAAAACATACGCGTGCACGCGCGCACACACACACACACACATATACACATCCCACTGGCTATACTCCTTTTCCTACTCATCCCCATACATCTTTGCTAATTTGGTTGGAAGAAGTTTTGGTGGCTGATCACACTAGAACTAGAGGAAGGAGTTCTGTCATTGATGGGGAAAGAGTAGAATAGAGTGAGAATATAAAAAATAGTAAACCTAAAACCTGGTACCATCATTTTTCTGAGGCAAAGTTCAAGGCTGAAGTTGGATTTTTTTTTGTCAGAAGGTGATTGTAAAAGTTTCCAGGCCTATTTAATTAAAAAAAATGATCATGCTATTGATGATATTTCATGTTATGGATACATAATTAACTCAACTGATTTTATCTTTCCTTTCCTTTCTGATATCCTGTGCTTTTGAGATTATTTTGAGGAATTAATGACAGTATTGGCTTCAAAAAGGCTGGAAATATGTTCATTTCTGTTAGCAATTGGACCTACCATGTTGGCTACATTATACATAAAAAAGTACACTCCCAGATATTGGTGGAATGGTGCCTATCTTAATTCACTGTCTCAGAATATGGTTTAGTAGTGCTGTGCAGAGAATTTATCTCAGATTTTTTGAGATTTGAATTCCAATTTACAGCAGAGGATGATGTCTTCTCTAGTGATGTCACTTCTTGTGGTTATGTTCATCTTCCTTCCCCCCTTTGCATAAGAAGTTAGAGGAATTTCTTACCTGATGGTGCCTGGATGCAAAAGAACATCTTGACTATCTTGAATGTCTTTATAAACTGCTATCTGTTTCCTTACTTCCAGATAGCTTGTTTTTTTTTTTTTTTTTAAAGACTTTGAGATTCTCTTACTTAGGAAATCATGGCTAACAATGAGTTAAGAACTAAAGGTTATATATACTTTCTTTTTCTGATGAATTAGATAATCTTATAAAGAACTGAAAGCCTTAATGTCTCTTCCTTGGTGCCCAACTAGGTCATCTTCCCTTTCTAGGCCTCAAATTACTCCTCTGTAAAGTGAGAGTGATGGACTAGTGATATCCTAGGTTCTTTTCAGCTTGGATATTCTTCAAAAATAAGAATGCTCTTGAATTAATAACCCCCATATTATTCATTCAGTCATCAAGCTATGCATCTATGTATTTATATAACTACCTAGATTTTTACCTTTTGAGTTTATTTAAAGAGAATAATAACTGTCTAGAAATTCAACATAAAATATATCAAAGTCAGAAGAGAAAAACTTGGTTAATGGATTGGATTCTATTTATTCCATGGCAGATATGACAAGTAAATACCCAGGTAAATATAAAATATATAAGGAATTGATGGGAGATATTCTGAAAGAAGCAACTATAAGAAATCAGGCAGTGAGTCTGAGAAAGCAGATGTGCTCAAAGCTTTATGAGGGTAGTTTGTACAAAGTGGGTGCTTACTAAGTGTTACCACTTCCTCTTTCTCTTTCTTCTTGTTTGTTATTCCTTCTGTTAACAAAATTGTATTGGTCACCTACCATATATAAGGCCTTG
Source organism: Sminthopsis crassicaudata (assembly GCF_048593235.1). NCBI lineage: Eukaryota > Metazoa > Chordata > Mammalia > Dasyuromorphia > Dasyuridae > Sminthopsis > Sminthopsis crassicaudata. The sequence goes on from NC_133618.1 coordinate 252,871,587, forward strand.
TGCCATGGAGGAATGTAGAAATAAGATATGGTCCTTGCCCTTGGGGAGCTCATAGTTTCATTGGGAAGCTTGGACATAAACCAGGCAGAAGTAGTACATAGAAATAACATACATACAAAGAAAAATTATATAGTAATTACATGCAAAGAAAATTAAATGACTAAGTAGAAGATAATATACCCAAACCAGAGGTGTGAAAAACAATGCAAAGAAGAGACCAGAGTAGACTGAAATTTTCTTGGAAGACTTACACTTCAGAGGTTTCTAACCAGAGACTGTGCTTGTCATCACTGTGGAGAGGATTCTTGTTTGAGTGGGGATTGGATAAGATAATTTCTGAAGTTCTTTCCAGTTACAATATTATGTTTTTCTAGTAAAATTTTATTATGGCCTATAATATTGATCATTTCATTTTCATTTCCTAAATCTCATTTCTTCATAAATTTTATTATATATAACAAGTATACTTATGATGTATATGTTTGTGTGTATATGTATATGGGGGGAGAGGAAAGAAATTAAATACTTATTGAATGCCTACTGTATGTCCAGTCTTGTAATTGGCATTGTGGGATACAAAAAAGTTGAAGATATGTACCCCAGTATCAAAATGCTCACACATAGCCTAATTGGGCAGCTAACACACATGAACCAACAACAAAAGATACAAGGCCACACAAAGTTAACTGTTAAACAACTATGACATTAACCAGACTTCTGGATCATTGAAGGCTTCTTGAAGGATATGGGATTTAAGGGAATGGGTCATGTTTAAGTATGGCTATAGATAAGAAAGAGAAGTCTAGGGGTGTGTGTGTGTGTAAAGACCACTGGATTTGGAGTTTGAAGTTCTTATGAGCTCTCTGAGAGTTCTCTATACCAAATAAAATCACAGGTCTAGTCAGTCAACAAATCATTGCTAAGTATTTATTATGTATTGGGCATACTATGATAATCACTGGAGATATAATGAAAGCCAGAAAAGGTCCCTGTTCTAAAAAAACCTCACATATGAATAGAGAAGATAATACACAAATAACTATATGTGTAGAGGACATACAGTGTAAATGGAAGATAACAACAGAGGGAAAGCAACAGTAGTAGCAGGGGATAGGGAAGAATACCAGGAAAGGATTCTTGTAGAAAGTGGGAGTTGAGATGAGTCTTGAAGGAAGCCAGGAGGAAAAGAAGAGAAAGGAGAAAATTTCAAGCATGGGGGACAGCCAGTGTCATGAGATAGATGGAATATCTTGTCTTGTTTGAGAAATAGCTTGTAGTCTGGTATAATATTTGGAGGATAGTAAAGTGCAGGAAAACTGGAAATATAGGAGGAGAGGGTGTGTATTTTTGAAGGGCTTTAAATGCCAAACAGAGGTTATATGTTTTATCACTATTCCTATGAACAAAGGAAATGGACTTGGTCTGTGAAGGAGACAGTGAGGATCCCTGATTGATTATAGCAGAGTATCTATATTGGGGAGCAGGGTGAGACCATATCATGGGGAACCTTGAAGATCAAAGCATTTGGATCTGGCATTAATAACCACTGATAATTTTTTGGCATGAGAATACTATAGTAAAGGTAAAACTTAAGACATCCTTCCATTATCTATAGCCTTTCTCCTCAAGTAAGAGCCATAAGGTGCAGGGGAATAAAAGAAAGTGATAGTCAACCAATTTCTGTGGGACTGTATGTTTACTTACAGGAAGAGACCATGCCTTAATTATTTTTATTTGTCCCAGAGTGTCTACCACACTGCTCTGCTTATGGAAAGCATTTAATAAGCGATTATTACATGAATGAGTGAATGAAGAAAACCTCAGAATGAGTGGGAGCTGAGATGCCAACTGGTTCTTATTCTGAAAATTGGCCCCAGGTGTCACCTGAAACCCAGAGACCATTTTCTCGGAGTGTAGATTCTCTCTAGAGGTAAAATGTAAAGAAGGAAAATCTTCTCAAGCCATTTCTAACTGGTTGTATTACAGCTGACAAGGTCCCTGTAGGGAGATGCTCAGCTTCTTCCTGTCCCTTGGGTCTGTTTACAAAATTGCCTTCCTGAAGGAGTCTTCTTCAGAGAGCAGGAAAGTAAATTGAAAATCAAAGTCTTTGCATTTCCTCCAGTGAACAATATACAGTTTTCTTACAGCCAAGTAGCAAATAGCAGGCGAAGATTGGGTTTGAATATAACCTCACAAATTCATATTTTTAAAAAACCTAATAACCCCAGTCTAGCAACCCACCTAAAGAGTCACAGAGCCAAATGATTTTTTCCTATTTCTTGTTTTTTTCCCCCCTTTTCTACTTCCTGTTTTTCTCTCTTTTCCTCTCTTGTGAGAAATTCAATTGCTTCTCTATGAAGGTACTCCCATTGGAGTGTACTCAGCTTCTCTCACGATGGTTCCACCTGGGACAGGGAGCTTAGCGGCTCCATCCAATCCCACTAGAGACAACTTCTCCATTGCCCTTCTCTAGGGACTAGCAACATGATTCTGTTAGGAAGGATTTAGCATTTCTAACAAGTTTCATCTTATTGCTAGGCTGCTTGGACTCAGAATGATGATGACTTAACTGGCATTCTCATTAGCTGAAATTGTTTGTATTGTCCTAATCAGCAAACCAAAGAGCAAGAGAAACAGCCAGAATTTTCAAGACCTTTTCAGACCCTTTCTCTGGTGGCCTGGCTGTTGGGAAAGCAGATTAAGGTTGAATGAAAGATTGCAGTGACTGCTTAACTCCCTCCAGCCAATTTCGACTCTAGAATTAGACTCCTAAATGTCATTCAAATTGAATTCTTCTACTAAGAGACAGGTACTACTCCACCTTTTCCTCTTGTCATGATGTCCAATATAATTCACAGATATTTGGAGTTTTGGGCCTCAGACTACATAATTCCTATTCTCTTCTCTTGACCATCAGCCGGCATCCACCATGTAACACTTCCCTGTGAAATGAAGGGGAATCTATTTTGTTTGTAATAAAGCTGATTATCATAGATAAATGTATCTAATTAGTCTCATTTGCTGACACACAAGCCTTTAATTGCAAGTTGAATAATTAGACATATCTGCATATGCAAATGAACATGGTTATACACTATGTCAGTCTTTAACATGATTTCTCTAGAGACAAATAACTCTATATTTCAGGAGAGAATATGATATATTAATTTACATAGACAAATAACTTTATTTAGAATGAGCAGCTCTCATGTTTGTTTATATAAAGCAATAAGTGAAGAAATAGAAGAGATTTTATGTAGAATGTAACATCTAGGGGATTCTAATTTATGATGGGAAGTCTCTGCGAGCCTTAATGTACTGTATACAGTTAAGGACTGATGTGATATGTGAATATTTCCCATAATTACAATCCCATTGCTGAGATCTGATAGGAAGAAGGTGCAACGCTTTCTGTTGAACAGTTTCCTCTCACCTCTCACAAAGGTAGCAGTCCTTCAACCTGTGATGCAGATTCATGCTCTCCCACAGAAATTCTTACTATTCAGCTAAGGTATTTTATCGTTGAGACTCTACGCTGCAGTAGAACCAAATGCCCCTCCCTTCTTCCCTCCATTGCTTTTCTCTTCTGGCTTTCTTGTGATCATTTCTGTATTTTCTTCCCCCTTCTCTGTCCCTTCCCACTCGGCATGGTGGATTATATGACGTTATGCTTAAACTGTTTGGCCTGTTGTTTTCAAACCAGATGGCCACTGCAGCACAAGCAATGGATGATGGTCTGCAATTTGGGGCCAGGTGCATGCTGGGATATGCATCCCTCCCCCAGGGGCTGTGAGTTGAATACTAATCACTCTACGGGATGGCAGGTTCCTACTTCTAGTCACCCAGCTTCCTGAGGGTAGGGGTGATTCAGTTGCTTAGGATGCCAGGCCCCTTTATCCTGATTCAAACCAGCTCTTTTTATGTACCCAAGCAGTAATGTTTCCGCAGCTTGGTAGAAACGTGTCAGGAACTGTTACCGGTATCTCCTCGGTCCAGCTATAGTTCAGCATCTGCCAGCAATTCCAGCTCTCTCTGCTGCTAAAAGACTAGGCCAACAGAGGCCTGGGCCTTCGATAATAACAATGTACGACGGTGATCGCCCTCTTCGTCGTTAGGAAGGCAGGCTTCGCCGCGCGCTAACTAGAGGAGAGGCCGGTGATTGGGCTCCCATCCCCGGAGAGCAGACTTTCGGGTGGAGGTAACTGCCGCACCGCCCAAGCTCGGAGACGGTGGGGCTTGGGAGGCGGCTGTGGAACCGCTCTAGCTCAGCCTCCGCCGACCCCCTCCGGGGCAGTCCTGCCTGCGGCCGTAAGGCTCGCTGAGGCGGCCGTCCCCCGGGCCAGCCCCGCCCTGGCTGCCCCTGCGGCAGCTCGGGCAGCTGCGGCGGCCGCGTTGTTGCGCAGGGCTGAGTGCACAAGTCATTTCCGCAAGACACTTAATTATTTTTGAAGTGAGCCCTGATAGTGAAGCACATGGGTTTACACTGCTACAGATGCTTAATAGTAGAAATATTGCTCTGAAAGAAGTCTGAAGTAATCTAATTAGGAAGCCTGAGCCTAGGTGGAATTAATGGGGTTGCTAATTGTGTCCCTGCTAAAGCCGCCGTTGCGGCTATATAAATAGCACGGTGAACGCTGCCCACAGCGGCGGTGCCGTGTGTGTGACAAACCCGGGCCTGGAGCAGCACTCGCCCAAGGAGAGAAGTTGTGCGCTGCTCTTTCTCCTCCCCACGTGCCTGGACCCGCCTCCCCTCCTCCGCCCCCAAGCCTCTCCACAGAACACTAACTATGCCATCTCACCAGGATTTATTGGGGGGTGAGGGTGGGAGATGAATTTGCATATTCTGCAGAAAGAGAACGGGGGTTGGGAAAGGAAAAGCTTCCTCATCCCCCTCCCCTTCTTTCTTCGGTCTCCCCCTCCCCCACCTTCCTTTTCTTTTTCCTCCTACCACATCTTTGCTCCCGGGGCCTCGTTCCCCGCCAAGCGGGAGGAATTCGGCTTTACCTCTGCAGAAAGGCTTTGCTGCAGAACCCCCTCTATCTCCCCCACCCCCTCTCATTGTCATGGCAACCAGAATGATGATGCTGACAGGAGCTGACACTGTCCCAATTCACCACCCCCCTCCTTCTCTCCCTTCTCTCTCCCCCCTCCCCTTCCTTTTCTCCTCCTCCCCCTCTCCACCCTCACTTTTTTTTTTGCAGAGCCTCTATGGGACAGCAGGGGGCAGCACTGACTCGGGAGTGGCTGGAAGAGGTGGGAGGGAAGGAGGGAGTGGGTGGTGATGGTGGAGAAAGCCAGAATGAAAGCTTCACCCGAATTAGAAACATGTACCTTGAAATGTAAGGTCTGCGTTATTAATGGACTAACACAGATTCCCATGTACCCCAAAGGCAGGCAAGCTATTCTCACTGCAGAGAAAAGGGAGTCCGTGGGGGGGAGCGTATTCCTCCGGATGCAGTCTTGCTACGGCTGTAGTTTCTGCTGGCCACTGAGGACCAGCCCGCTCTGCACGGGGCGAGCCCTTCCTGAGCGGGCGGTTCTCTCAGCCTGGCCCGCAGTCGGGAAGGGACAGGTACATTTGTCACTCGAATCAGGGTCGCTTCCTATTACCACCGAAGAGACAGTCACAGTAACAGACACTCGAAGTTAAAGGACTGAGATTCGAGGCTAATTTACACGTGGCCCTCTGCAGCTGGCTGTATTATCAACTTAACAGCGAGTAAAGCTTTCTGATAAGGCCAGCTGGAGCTCAGGTGATCGGGTGGACGCCGCATCCCGCGCTCCGGCTGCCGCCGCGCTCTGCCGCCGCCGCTTCCGAGGGGCAGCCGGCGTTCCCTCGCCCGAAGACTATTTTGCAAAGCTATTCGCTCTCTTGCCAGATGAACACTTTGCCATCCTATCGGCTCAATGAGAGAAAAGGTCTCCTGAGCAAGACCTGGGAAGCAATGGTCTCTTTCATGTGGTGTGGCCTTTGTTGAAAACGGACTCGTATTATCTGTAAATCTTCGGTTTCAATCTGCTCGCTGTTGTAGGTTAAGTAAAACATTCCTGAGCCAAGCCCTAGTCTGAATACTTTATTCCTTCCACGTGCTTCAGGGAAAAATGTTTTCTTCCCCCTTTCAGACCTTTCCCAGCCAACTAAAGGCAATAGGCAGGTTCTCTTGGTATGAAAAGCAAACAAACATCAACCACAGAAAACCAAGGAGATGTGGGAGAGGAGAGAGGGAAGAAAAGATCCAGGCAAGTGGCCTTGGAAAGGCAAAATTGTCTTGTGTAGTTTGGAGGGGAGGGACCATTTGACAAAGAAAAGGAAAGGAGGTTGAGATCAAATTACTTTGTTTCTTATGTGTCTCGCGTGGCATCTTGGCTCTGTGAGAGATAAAAATATTTCGTTCTACTTATAAAGGCAAAGGATGCCATGGCTGAAGAAAGATGGGGATAAAATGCAAAGAAAGGAAGAGAAAAAAAGGTCGCACCCAAAGTACCTTCAATTAGTCACATTAAGCAGATTTTATGAGGACATTGTTAATGGGGTTGAAATAGTCTAATTGTGGTTGCCAGCATGAAATGCCATGTATTTCTTGTAAAGCTTTATTAAAAATTATAAGCCCAGCAGTGACATTGCCACAGGCAAGAAAGAGTTAACCGTAGCTCATTTTCTTTAGAAGCATTAGCTTCATAAGGGCAGCTCACTGGAGTCAGGGTTGCTGAGCAGAGGTAGACGTGTCCTATATAGAGAGGAATGATTTGGTCCCTGCATCAAAATAGCAGGGACTGCGGCTATGGGTAGGGGCCAGGTTCAGCTGCTCACTGTCCTAACAAATGTCTTCAACAGTGAGAGGAGGAGCATACAGCTCCTTATTTCTCAGGCATGTCAGACCCTGTCCAAACGATCTGAAGTTCAGCCCCTTGCCTTCACTTTACCCCTTTTGCCTTCTTTTTCTGTGGGTGTGGGGGGTTTGAGCAGGTAGAAAAGAATTTTCATTTCTTTTGCTTCTCCACAAAAAGATGCTCTGAACGCAACCTTTCTAGAAAGCCTCTCTTTTGTTATTTAGGTTCAGAAATGTATAGGAAAAATCCAGAGAGGTCCAGGGAACAAATATACTCCTTCTCTTCTGGGCTAGCCCTCAAGGCAGCGTGGTCCTCAGGTCTGCAGGGGGAGGGGTAAGAGAAAGATGACTGGTGCGATCGAGTCATCCAGGGAAATGCAGCTCATGAGCAGCAATAAGACCTTTTTCTTTCTGTTCTCCATATTTTCTAATTTTGCCTCGGCTTTCTCTTTTTCTTTAAAGAGGTGACAGAGACAGATCAATGGCTCCTTCAGGCCCCTCGTCACCAGCTGATATGCACATGTAGCCGAGAGTAATGATGGTGACCTCTCAGAGTCCTTAAGTCTGAAACCCCACCCCCTTTGCTTTTTTGTCCTTCTGGATCTGATTCCCTAATAACAGAACCACATAAATTTCTTCTAAAGATAAATGCAATTATTAGAAAATCAAGTTACTTGAAAGTCCAGTTTAGTTCTTATGAAGATGTGATATTTGTGAGGGGTAAATGCCCAGATATACACAACGGCTCTGTTCTCATTTGAAGTACGTCTTAGTCTAAGCCCTGCTTAATTTTTTCAGACTGACCTATTTAATATAATCTTATATTTTAATGAAGCATTATAAGCTATTTTGACCTGGGGAAAATACATTTCTATAGTACTTTATGGTTTATATATAATGCTTTACTTATAAGCATCCTAAGAGGGAGGTAGTGTGATTATTATTAACCCTCTTTTTGAGGTAAAGAAATTCAGGTTCAGAGAGAGGAAGCAATTTGTGCAGGGTTACATAATCTAGTAAGCAGCAAAGATAACCCTAGGTCATTTGCCTCCTATCCAGTGTTTTTTGTACCACAGCTCCACACGTTCTCTAGACAATACATGACTTCTGTGCATTTCTCAGCTCCTAATTTCTCTTTCATGGAGGATGGTATGTTCAATGACAAGGAAGGAAGGTCCTTAAAAGCTGATTATTAATCCTTAAAGAAATTTCAAAACTTTCAATATCTTTCTCTATCTTTAATGTGATGGACACAGATTCTAAATATTTTGCTTTAGAACCAGGTTTTGACTGAGATAGCTGAGCTTTTCCTCTTTTTATGTCCAGGAAGAGAGATCTTTTTATCTTACTAGGATAGATCAGATTATCCTACAAAAATCAAGAATTGCTGTTAAACACCCAAGTTGACCACAAGTAGAGAATAATGAGTTAGCCTGTAGTAGCCATTTTACTAGTTTAATTCCTTCCTAAACCCCAAACCTGGGAGAGAGTCAATTTAATTGCCTTGTTTTTGCCAGAGGGAAATATCAAATGAAATTTTTCTTTATAGCACAATAATATAGAGAATATTCCAACACTTTCTATGAAACTGTATTGACAAGGAACCCAAATGAATAAAAATTAAAATAGTCAAGCAAGTCATCAAGATATCATGACTGATTGAAGCCTTCTTATTTCTTTTTCATGGACTCCTGAAAACAGCCCTTTTTGCCTACAGCTTTCTTGCTTTCCTGAGTTTCTTAGCAAAAAAGATTATGCTGTTTCCCAGAGAGAATCTATCACCTTGTCCTTTCTATTGCTTTGCATTATCAGTTAAAGATGGATATCCTTTTTCTTTTCTTTTCTTTTTTTTTTTTTAATCTTCTCCTCCTTTTGGTATACTCTGCTGCAGCTTTTTTCTCTGTGTGACCTAAAATGTCTATTTCCGACATTGGGAAAGTTGCTCTTGAAGAGTGTCTGTATGCTTCTGGATTGGAAAAAGACTTTATTTTGATCATTATTATTCCTCAAGGAAATATCAGGGGGACTTGCCTAAAAAGGGAAAGACTGATTAAGGAAAATTCCCTTGAAAAATATCATTTCTTTGCAAAGATTTTTCTGGAATAAGGAAGAAAAAATGGGATTCTTTAGTGCTCGACAACTTCTTTTTCTACCATTTCCCCCTCAAACACTGTCCCTCTCTATCTTTGTGATAGTGGGTATGCCATCCAACTTCTCTAGGACTCAGTTTCCTCATTTGTAAAATGAAGGGTTTGGGGTAAATGTTCTCTAGAGTCTCTTCCATCTCTAAAGCTATCATTCTAAGATACAAGTACACAGTCATCTCAGCTTCTTTGCAATAATGGAAATCAAGAATTAGCTTAGTAGATACAGAAGTTTGTCATAGCATATAGTGCTCACTAACTTGGCCCAGTCCACTGAATAGGTCCCAATAAGTACTAATTCCTTTCCAACCATCCAGAAGAGAAAGATTTTATATTTATAGCTTGGTACAAACTGGCACAACTATTTACCATCTATTAGAGTATGTCTTACAGGGGTCAGGATCATAGACAGGGGGAGCCAGTGTAATAACTGGCAAGACATGCTAGTCTTCCACATAATGCTTTGTTTGAAAGGCTTATCCTAGCAATGATGATCATGGGTAAGAAAGTGTTAAATCTGATTCATTCCTTTAGGATGGGCTATTCTTAGGAAGGCTTTGGGGAATGGAGAGAAAGGCCATTATGAATGATTCCCTGGTTTGACTTCCTGGTAGAAGATGATGGGCCCTTTGTAAGACAGAAATATCATTTGAAGTGTTTCAGGCATTATGGAGCTATCTATGCCAGCTTTCAATTTTGGAGGTAGGCTTTCCTTAGCTCTGCATTCTCTCCTTTAGCGGGTGAGACAGACAAAATATAGGAAGGAATATTCAACTCGTTCCTTCTTGTTTAGATTTCTTGATCTGATCAGCTCCAAGCACATTTGTAAGAATCCTGGTGCGCATTCTTGTGCATGTAAGCTGAATAGCTTTCATGTGATCTGCTATGAAGCAGCCTCCTTTTCCTTAGTAAGCTCCTATATCTTCCCCATCAATATTTTAACTTCATCCTGGAATTCAGGATTTTCCCCCCTCCTTTTTTTCTTCTCTCTCCTCTTTTCTCCTTTTCAAATTGTAATAAAGAAGGCGCATAGCTTGACAAAAAAAGGCATAATCCAAAGATATGTCATTGTGGCAAGTGCTTTCAAATTTTCCAGGGTGTCACTGTGTCACAATTTCAGTTCATTAGGCAGTGTACCAAGGAGTGGATGACATCAAAGCCCTCCTCTCCCCCTATAGAAAACAGCAACGACTCTTTTGATCTCAACCCCCACCTTACAATGCCCTCCCCCACTGATTAATATTGACTTGTACAACTAAAGCCTGCAGGGGAGCCTGCGCTGAATTCCTCTATACATTTTGGCCCAGTTTCCCTTGTTTTCCAGATTTCCTTTAAGGATTCTTCCAGGCCAATATGCATCTGACATCTTTAACCCTGCTTGGGGTAGAATGCATCATTTTGAAGCCAGAGGAACCCTTTGAAGGCTGCAATCCCCAGCTTTGATTCCAGGTTCCATCCAACTGTTGTAAACCCCTGGTGGCAGTGACTGTACCTAATAATAATCTGTAAATTTAAGCCCATGAGGGTGTTAAAGAAGGAGACTGGATCTTCTTCCAGATCATCAGAGTGATGGCCACTCCATTTGGACCACCTGAACCATACCCCTGGGGAAAAATGTAAATTTGTCAAGAGTTAGATAGTAAGGCGCTGAAATTGGATGTACTCAGCTTTTGCACCAACGTATTGCTAATGTTGCTTTTGTAGAGATTAATGTATATAGAAAATGTTCAAGGGATGGTCTGTGCTAATTAAGAGACCATTCTTATTTAGCATGCTTAAAGCTGGACTTTTTATTTGCTGCTGAGTGGCAAATATTATTTGGAAAATGGACACCCAGACTCTGATAACCTATGTAACTGAGGATCAGAACGAAGCCCACCTTTGAAAATTGCTCAAATCTCTTAAGAAATACATCAAAATACAATAAACTACAAAAAAGCTCATTGAACACCTGATGCTGTGAATGGCAAAATATGATTTAATAAGAGAATATTAATAACATCTCCATCTTTCAAGGTATACTGACTTAAAATAGAATTAATTTAAAAGAAAGCCCAGAAAAATGGCCCAGAAAGATGCTAAACAGAAAAAGGGAGAGCAGAAAGCTCAACTCTGAGTTACAGTCTAATTCATTTGGTGGGTAGCTAGATGACACAGTGACTAGAGTGCTATGCCTGGAGGTTGGAAAACTCTTCTTCCTGAGTTCAAATCTAGTCTTAGACACCTAATAGCTGTGTGACTTTGAGCAAGTGACTTAACCCTGTTTCCTTCAGTTTCGTCATCTATAAAAAAGATCTGGAGACGTCTCTTTGCCAAGAAAACCTCAGATGGGGTCATGAAGAGTCAGATAAGTTTGAAAAAATCAACAGCAACATTTCCTTTGGTGTGAGGACCTAGCACGCTAACTCCCTGTGGGGTAAGCCACTTCATATGATTTTTAGGATTTAGAGTTGGAAGAAACAGAAACAATGCATCAAATCCAACCCTCTCACTTGATGGATGAGGTAAAATAGGGAATTTAAGTTACTTTCCCAAGGTCAAACAAGTAAGGCTCACAGAGAAAGCAAGTATTTATTATGTACTTATATAGAGCTAGGGACTGTGCTAAGTGCTTTACAAATATTATCTCATCTGAATCTCAAAACAATCCTGGGAATTCAGGATTCCCTGAATTTTGCTATTATCCCTATTTTACAAATAAGGCAACTGAATCAAACACCTTAAGTGACTTACCCAGGATCACAGAGTAGATTTTTCAAGCTGGATTTGAACTCAAGATTTCTTGACTTCAGGTCAATCACTTTATACCCTTTTCCACCTGGCTGATAAGTAAGCAGTTCAATCAATATCTGACTCCAAACCCAAGTGGTCTTTCCATTGCAGTATATTACACTATATCCTCTATGTTTATACTAAAATGGAAGATTTTCTGGCTAGTCAGATTATCAAGATCACATTCCTACAAATACCAAAACAATTCAAAACAATTTTATTGGAAGTTATTTGACTAGTCCCTGGGTTTTGACTCAAATCCTTCAGGTTTATAGCAACGTGTACTCCTTACCCATACATAAATGGGTAACATGCAGTTATAGAAATAGTGGGTATTTTGTTTCATAACTTGACTCAGAGGGATCTGTCAGGGATACAATGTATGTGTTAGCTGATAACTAGCTTGGAAAAATCTTTGTGAGCACTGGCTTGGAATCCTGGAGATCAAAGTTGTCTTTCTGGATCCACCACCAATGTGTACATGACTTTGAGAGATTTATTTAACTTCTCTATTTTTTAATCTTTAAAAATGATCTTAAAATTTCTTTCAGTTCATGTTCTTTGTTCTGAAGTCCCTTCTAGCCTTTTCATTCTATGGTTTTTGTTCTAAGGTCCCTGCCTAGCTCTCATGTCCTCCTCCTCCTTGCTCCTCCCTCCCCCTCCCCACCATATATCCTCCTCCCTGCTCTAACATTTTATAGTCTTTGTTCTAAAGTCCTGTCTGACATTCTATGTTCTAAGGTCCCTCCCCCCCCTCGACATTCTATGTTCTTTGTTCTAAGAACAAAGAACATGGATTGTTTTGTCTAGCTCTGACATTCTGTGTTCTTTGTTCTAAGGTCCTGGCTAGCTCTGACATTCTATGATCTAAGGTCCCTCCTCCAGGCTCTAACATTCTATGATTCCAACATGGAACATCCTGCTGGAACATGAGCCATCTTCTCAGAAACAGAAAACTTGAGCAGGCACAGATTGTTCCTAATAAGGAAATGTTACTAGTCCCATTTCAGTGCTGCTTTTCGGCTGTGTAGGGGCTGAGCAGGCTGGGTTTTCTGTGGCTGACAACACTACCCATATGCTATTTATCTTGTCAAAACTCGCTTACGTGTGCCCTCAGCTCTCATTTGGGTCTCATTAATAGTGATTATGAAAAATGGTACTAAATACTTACTTTCATATGATTTATCCAAATGTTGAACTGCATAATTGTGGAACCTAAGGCATTATCTCATCAGACTCTGTCAAGAAACAGTTTCTGTGTTAGATTTAATTTTTAAATTCATAACCCATAATATTCGTTACCTGTTACATATATTTATTGCTTTCATAATACAGTAACCGAACAATATATCTATCAATCATGGAAGGGAAGTTGCATGTAATTTCAAAGAATTAAAATAGTCATTTAAAAATAACATTTCTGTTATGTACAATGTAGCTAATTCAGTGTAAAATTAAACTGAAAGAGGAAATCTGAGTAATCAATATTAGAAAGGAGACACATCAAATATTACTTTTGTTTTTGTGGAATAGAATTCTTGATGCAACCTATCTGTCTTGACTATTAAAAACTCTGCAGTGGCATAAGAGAGATAACTACCTTTTAAGTTGAATGAATCCATGTTTTGGCTTACTATTAACTCAGCTGAGCTTCCCCTTTGTTGTGTGTGTGTGTGTGTGTGTGTGTGTGTGTGTGTGTATGTAAGTAATAATAATAACAATAATGGACATTTATATATTGAGTATGGAGTGTGAGGGAGAAGTAGAAAGAAAGACAGAGACAGAGTGAGGGGGGGAAGGAGGGAAGCAGGGAAGGAGGGAAGGAGGGAGGGAGAGAGAGAGAATTGTAGTTACAGGACCAAATATATTGTCCTATAAAATACATCAACAATGTACCAATGCAGAGAAAGTCATTGTTTGCTCTGCTTTGATTCTTGTGAGCATAGACTTACTCAGAATTGGAGGCTTGTGCATTTCTTTCACTTTGTATTTTGACTCCATCTTTTGTGAAGTGACATTGCCTTGGTCTGTTCCTAAGGTCCAGTTATAGACCTTGAGCAGTTATCTCCTGGGAAATGTCTGATTGCATGTGTTGTTAGGGTGCAGCTAAAGCCAGTATCCAATTGGATCTTTGGAGTGATTCCCGAGCAGTGACTAGAGAAAAAAAATAAAATAAAAAAAAAATAAACAAGTCCCCAAAGGACCGATGATCCTCTTTCCTTTCTTTCAGTGTTTTCCCCGAATAGTAACCAAGCTGAAATTATTTTTAAAATGGGCTTCGGAATACGAATGTTCAAGAAATATCATTTAGAGAAAAGTGTCACAAACTCCACTAGACAGGGAGGCTTATGCATAAAGCTGCTACTTTATACAAATACTACTAACTGACCTTCCTCTTTCTCCCCCAAGAGTGAAGTCTTTGAGGGCAACAATTAAATTAGGAAGAAGAAAAAATATCTCAAAGGTTCTTAATTTTCTTGTTCATGGTAGGAGTAAGAGAAGACACTGAAGGTAAGTGGCATCAACTTTCCCCAAATAGCTTGCTAAAAAATGAAGCCTGCAGCATACATGCAGGAACCGGATTTTTCCTGGCTTACTCTGGGCTAACAAATAATAGAATTATTGGAGGCCCACTCAATTACCAAGAGATTGTTCATGTCAGTAGTTGTCCTTCTTTTAAATACACATGAAGCAATCAATCTGAAGAGCTTTCTTTTAAGTCGGCATTTTAAACAAAAGGCCCTTATTTCCATTTCTGGTGAGAATGTACTGTTCTTTTCTTTTGCAGGGAGCTATAAGAATGTGCAGGGAGGCACCTTTTCCTGCAGAGATTTTGGGATGGAAACATGGAATGGATTGATTTTGTTTTGACTTGAAGATATAGGAGGCAGGTTCACCTACTCAGGTGCTAATATCCTATTATTTATTTAATGGTATTTTTTGAGGGTAGGGGTGTAAGTGGTGCTGTATACATTTATCACATTGCATCACTATATCTACCCTAATTGCATGGCCTCTAATCTATGGTTAAATTCTCTCAGTGCTTGTTTTTGGCAGGATCAATTAGCTCTTTTTAGGTGTTTGCCCAGATAACTGTTTTGAGGAAAGTGCTTTGTAATTCTCAATTTAATTCAATAAACATTTATGAAGAAAATGCTATAGATGCAAATAAGAAAAATCCCTGCTTTCAACGAGTTTACTATCAAGTTGGGGAAGACAATACACAAAAGAAAGCTGTAAAGTTAGGGGGAAAGAAAGAAAGGAATATCTTGCCTCCATAGAATCTAAACCAATCAGAGTTGCTTCTGGAAATCAGAGAGTAGCTGTAAAATGCAGAATCTAGTCTTCCTATAAAAGAAAGATTTGAGAAGAAGTTTAGTGCTTCACCTTCTAGGTCTCCAAACAGAGAAGAGAGAGAAGGCTGAGAGAATGGAATGTCCAAAACTGAGTTAATCAGCATAGTGATAAAAATTTCAGGTGATGGGCCATCATGTTCATGGAGTCTAAACCAAGCAGAACTGCTGATCATTATTATTATTGTTATTGTTATCTATTACCAAAATTACTCCAAATCCTAGTGCTTGGGAAATATTAAAATGGCAGAAATGTAGAATCTCAGAGGTTGAGAGAACCTTGGATGTCATCTTGTCTAACTCATACTGAGCAGGAATTCCTCCAGCAACATTCCTGACAAGTGGTGAGCATATGTTTATAATATAGGAGCTCTTTCTTTGACCTTTATTTCATTTTTTAATATGCAATAAATTACCAAGTTTCCCCCCCCCGCAAAATTCACTTCTCAATACCTTTTGTATTTGTCTGCTTTTCACTATTTCCATTTCTATTACCCATCACTGTCACTTATCATCATTCTAAAAGTCTTTTAATAGTTTTTGCAACCTCTACTCTCTTCTCATTCTAATATATCCTTTTATTATATGTGGATTGTCATTCTAGGGTATTGAGAGCTACAGTCTAATCTTTCTTATAGTCAGATTTGATTGTTTCTCTCTTTTGCTTAAAAATATGCAGTGGATCCCTATTACTCCTTACATAAAGTTCACATTCTCTTTTCTGGTATTTAAAATCTTTTCACAATCTGGTGACATTCTAATTTTTCAGCCTTACCATATCCTCTCTTCTATGTATTCTATACCCTATAAAAGCAAGTTCTGTTCTTTGTCTTTTTGAAATTGTCCATATGTTCTCTTCCACTGCTTTTACTTATACTGTTCCCTAGATTTGAATGCCCTTATGGTTTCCTTTTTGCTTATTGAATTTTTAAACATTATTTAAGAGTAAATTTGTCGGTCAACTCTGTGAAGTTTTCTCTGATCACCCTGGTCAGTAAGAACTTTTGTCCCTTCAAACAAAACATTGTATTATAAAACCTAACCATTTTAAAAAGAAACCTCAAAGGTTATCAATCTCATTCCTTGACTGAAAGGACTTCCCTCATTGTATATCACAAGCGTCCATCTGGCTCAGAGGTTCTTAACCTTTTTTTGTGTCATGGACTGCTTTCAATCAATCATTAAACATTTATTAAGTGTCTACTTAGCACTGTGCTAAGTTCTAGGAATACAAAAAGAGAACTAGATTGTTCCTGCCTTCAAAAAGATTGAAATATAATAAGGGACAAGTTCAACAATTACAAACAAAGTAAGGTATATACAGAATGAATGAGAAATAATCAACAGAGGAAAGGCACTAGAATTAAGAGGAGTTGGGGAGCCTTTCTTTAGAAGATGGGTCTTTGGGTGGGACTTACGGGAAGGTAGGGAAGTCAGTAGGCAGAGATGAGGAGGGAGAACATTCTAGCCATGGGGAAAGCCAGAAAAAATGTCCAGAGCTGAAAGATGGAATTTCTTGTTCATGGAACAGTCAGAAGGCCATGTTACTAGATTGAAGAATAGATGACTGGAAAAGTAGGAAACAGTTATATTT
The DNA here is from genome assembly GCF_048593235.1 of Sminthopsis crassicaudata. NCBI lineage: Eukaryota > Metazoa > Chordata > Mammalia > Dasyuromorphia > Dasyuridae > Sminthopsis > Sminthopsis crassicaudata. The sequence continues at coordinate 252,888,280 of NC_133618.1, forward strand.
TTGTTGCTATTCAGTTATTTTAGTTGTGTCTGACTTCATGACCCCACTTGGGGTTTTCTTGGTAAAGATACTGGAGTTGTTTGCCATTTCCTTCTCTTACTCTTTTTATAGATGATGAAACTGAAGTAAACAGAGATAAGTGACTTGCCTGGAGTCATATAGCTAATATTTGTCTGAAGCCAGATTTGAACTCAGAAAGATGAGTTTTTATGACTTCAGGCCCAGCACTCTATCCACTGTATCATCTAGCTTCCCTGGGCTAGATTATGAAGAACTTTAAATGCTAAACAGAGTGTTTTAACTTGCAATCAAAAGGAAGCCCTTGAAGTTTATTGTGTAGGATTGTGACATTAAACCTGTATCTTAAGAAAATCACTTTAATGGATATTTAACCTGAAAAAGAGAAAACTTTTAGAATGGATAATGTATCGGAGTGAGGAAAGACTTGAACAGGCAGAACCACAAGCAGGTTCTTCCATTAATAAAGGTGGATGGTGATGGAGTGTTAAAGGAGAAAAAGGGACATATTTGAGAGATACTGCAAAGGTGGAATTGCCAGGTCTTGGTTACAGGTCTTAGCAACAGCTTGGATGTGATGGGGGGAGTGATAGTGAGGAAGCCAAAATGATCCCTAGATTGTAAGTTTGAAGGATTACAAGAATGGTGTTGCTCTCTTCAGTAACAGGGAAGGTGTGGGGGGGGTAAAGAAGAAAATGTTGGAGAGAAAGATGAGTTCTATTTGGGATAAATTGAATGTGGGATGTCTACTGGACATTTAGTTCAAGATGTATAGAAGGCAGTTGGAGATATGAGACTAGAAGTCAATAGAAAGATTGGGGCAGGAAAGGTAGATCAAAATAGAAATGGTAATTAAATTCATGAGAGCTGATGGGATCATAGAGTGAAGGAGAATGGAGAAAGAAGAGAAGAAGACCCAGAACGGGACCCTGAGGGACACTTTCAGTTAAGGGGCATGATCTGAAGGAAGATCCAGAAAATAAGGTAGAGAAGTGAATCTTTAGATAGGTAGGAGGAAAACAAGAGAGACTCTCTCTCCATTTTACCCCTTCTTGAAATAATATTTTAAAATAAAAATACATAAAATTACAAAGGAAAGCAATTATATATATAAAACATATATATATAATTGCTTTCCTTTGTTTTATATATATATGTATATATATATATGAATATATATGTATATATATATATATATATGTATATGATGGAGAACTCACTACTTAATTGTTATGACAGATAGTCTAGCCAAAATCTGCTGCTTTGCTATTTCTGACCCACTGTTCCTCAGGTCTTAGAGGCCTCTTGAACTAAGCAGAATGAGTCTAATCTCAGTTCCACATAACAGCCCTTCAAATATTTGAACATAGAGCAAAGTTTTCTCTTTTTCAGGCTAAATATCCAAGAATTCTTCAACTGATCTATATATGGAAAAATCTCTAGTCCCCTCAGTGTCCTAGGCATTTTCTTCCACACTCCTAATTTATCAGTATCCATTCATGTGATACTCAGAATAGAACAGAACATTTGAGTTGTGAAGCACACAGTTGGGATGATCACTTCTCTCCTTTTGTATCATATGCTTTCTATTAATGCAACCTGAAGTCATGTTAATTTTTTGTCCACCATATGTATAGGTGAAGCCCATTATTTTTGAACAAAAGTATAAAACTCCATTATGATTCCTGTGGGGTTTCATTTTATTAAATTCTAGGAGGGGAAGCTAGGTGGCACAGTGGATAGAGAAGGGGCCTAAAACCAAGAAGATTCATTTTTCTGAGTTCAAATCTGGCCCCAGACACTAGTTTTGTGACTCTGAGCAAGTCACTTAACCTTATTTGCCTCAGTTTCCTCAAGTCTAAAATGAGCTGGCTAAGGAAGTGGCAAATAACTCCAGTATCTTTGCCAATAAAACCCATATGGGGTCAAGAGTTGGACATGCTTGAAAACCCCTAAAAAACAACAACAATAACAACAACAACAAAATCATTCTAGCTTGTCAAGATCCTGTTGGATCCTGAGTCTGTCATTCACTATGTGAGCTATCCCTGCCAGATTTGTGTCATCTGCAAATTTGATGAGCGTGCCATCTAAGCCTTCATCCAAATAATTGATAAAAATGCTGAACAGCACAGAGCCAAGGACAGATGCTTGAAGCACACCACCAGAGACCTCCCTCCAAGTTTACACAGATTCATCACTCATTGCTTTTTGGGTCTGTTCATTCACTTAATCCTTCTAAACTACAATATCACCTAGTACATGTCTCTTGATCTTGTTCACTAAGACAGCACAAGAGACTTTGTCAAATGTTTTGCTGAAATCTAGGTATACAAGGTTGACAGCATTCCTTTGTTCTACCAGTCTTGTAACACTGTCAAAAAAAGAAATGAAGTTACTCTGGCATGACTTGTTCTTGATGAAGACACACGGATTCTTAGAGATCATTTCCCTTTCCAAAAGCTCACAAACCACCTTCTTAATACATTATAAAATTTTGTCAGAATTCTAAGGCAATCTCAATAGTTTATAGTTCAAGAATCAAGACTCCACTTTTTGAAAATTGGGGCAATATTTGTCCATCTCCAGCTCTGGAGCATCTCTCTGACTTTTCCCTAATTTTTCAGCAATTAAACCTGTCAGTCTTTTGATACCTGTACCATAGTGGGAAGCATATTGGATTTTGAATTAAGGGATCTAGGCTCCAACCCTGGCTCTGCCACTTGTTATCTGACTTTGGGTAGGGCTTTTAACATTTCTGGATCTCATTTTTTTCATCTCTAAAGTGAGTCAGACAAGAAAACCTCTGAGATTTCTTCCTTCCTAGATCTATGTCTTCTAAAGTTTCTTCTAAATCTTAAGCTATGGGTCCTATGATGATAATTGTATGCCTGTAGTCCTTTGATCAGATCCTATTCTTGATTTGGGCCTAGTGACAAGTTCATGATTGAGGGCAATTAGATGTTTTCTTATCATCTACTGTTTTATCTTTTTTTAAAAAAATTCTCTAATAAGTATTTTTTCCTATCATTTTCAGTCTGACTACCATTCTCCTTGGTGCAAAAAAATAAACAAAACAATGTTTGAGCAGTTATTCCTTGTTTCCCTTGTATATTATCACTATCCTACCCTAGCCCTATCATTCCTAGATGTGGTTTAGGTTGTTGATCTTCCTCTTAAATTAATAGCAATCATCACCATTGCAACCATCACCATCACCACTAACCACCACCACAATAACAACTATTTAGTATTCACTGCAAGACTTTTGGGGGACATATCTTCCAGAATTGCAGCATGGTTTTGGGTCCAACACTGATCCATAATTCACATGCAAGTCCATGAAGAAAGAAATGGCATAAAACTGAGCTTCTGGCTTTTACATACACACACACAAAATACTTTAAACCTGTATGTCAGTTATGAAATTCCCATTGTTTTTTTCTCCTTGATTTTGCTTTGAATTTTCTAGCATTTTCATTGTTGAGGGAACTAGGGAATATCTGTTGCCTCTATCCCCAAATCTATGTTTTGTGATTTTTGAGTATTAAAATTGGTTGAAAGGCTAAAGAAGAAATTAAAAAGGAAGAGGAGAGGGAGTGATATGATTCATTTCATGCTGACCTTGCAGATTTATCATTCCCTACATAGATATGGTAGCCCTGGGTTAAGATCTGTGAGATATTTTCATTTGCACAATCCCAATTCCAAAGGCACCATCTCTCAACACAGAAGGCCACCATTCATGCAGCTAAAGCATTATGAAAATTAATACAAAGGACCTCATGGATAAAGCAATAAAGCATGTTGGTGAAGAGATAGAGTTAAGATAGCAAAGTAATGACAGGGACTCATCTGAGCTCTCGATTCAAATACTATAAAAATCTTTAAATAATGATTCTAAACAAATTATAGAGTGGAAGAACACACAAAAATATATAGTGAAAAAAACTTTCCAGTTCAAGACAACTTAGAAAGTCAGAAGAAAAAAAATCTGTTGCACTAGAGTGAGAAAGGAAATTAGTTCAGTCAAGGCTGCACCAGTGCCCTAGAAAACCAGGAGTAGGTCTTAGGGAGACTGAGTCAGTGGTAGCAATGGTAATTTCCAGAACTCAGCCCACAAATTTTAAGAAGACAAGACAAAAGGTCAAAAAGAGATTTATGAGGTATCTTTTGGGGCAGAACTGTGTTGCATTGCCTATACTTGTATCTGGGTCGTAGTCTTGGATCTTAGTTTCAGTGTGAGAAATAGGATTAGTATCCTAGAGCTTGTTTCCACAGGGTGCAGGAACCCTGGTCACAGTTTCAGGGTTGAAAAGAATACTTGTAGGTGCTTATAAATAAGTGCACAATACAAAAGAGTAGTAAATATATTTCTTCTTCTTCTTTTTTTCTGAGGCAATTGGGGTTACGTGACTAGCCCAGGATCACACAGGTGTTTACGTGTTTGAGATCAAATTTGAACTCAGGTCCTGCTGACTTCAGGGCTGGTATTCTGTCCACTGCATTACTAACTGCCCTGTATATATACTTTTAGAACAGCTGCACAAACCCTGAAGCTTTGGGACAATGAATTCTCCACACTGGAAGTAGAGCCCCACTTTACAAAGAGTTAAAAGTAAAAAATAGACTGGAAAAAAGAGCAAATAGAAAAATTTCTGATCATAGAAAATTACTCTGGTGATAAAAAAGATCAAAACACACATTCAGAATAAGACAACAAAGTCTAAAGACTCAAAGTAAAATATAAATTGGTCTCAAGTCATGGAAGAACTCAAAATCATTTTTAATAATCAAGTAAAAGAGGAAGAGGAAAAATTGAAAAGAGAAATGAGAGTGATACAAGAAAATAATTGAAAAAAAAGTTAACAGCTTGGTAAAGGAGGCACAAAAATACTGAAGAAAATAACAATTTTTAAAAAATGGGCCAAATGGTAAAACATATACAAATATCCAATGAATAAAAGAATACCTTGAAAGAATTGGGCAAATGGAAATGGATACACAAAAATACAAAAAAGCTCCTTAAAAAGTGCAATTGACCAAATTATTTTATTCAGTAAATGTGTGTACCTCCTTTTCCATTTGGAAAAGGAGGTACACACATTTACTGAATAAAATAATTCCTTAAAAGTTAGACTTTGGCAAGTGAAAGCTAATGACTTCATGAGACATCAAGAAACCATTAAATAAAATCAATAGAATGAAAAAAAATAGAGGAAAATGTGAAATACCTTATAGGAAAATACCTGACCTGAAAAATAAATCAAGGACGAGAGAATTTAACTACCCTAATAATGGGGAGGTTTTTAGGATGTGTATGTGTGTGTATTTTACATGTATATATTGTATGTGTATATATATATATATTATGTATGTATATATTATTATATACATCCTACAAAGTTTCCGTTATTAGGGCAGTTAAAAGGAGTATATATAAATAAAAAGCAGAGCTTTGAATTGAACATGATAAATGATTATCAAAAAAATTAAATGATGAGAAAAAAAGAATTTACTGGGCAAAGGGGAAAGGGAAAGGTAGAATCAGATAAATTATATGAGGCTTGAAAGAGGTTTTACAGTAGAGGGGGAAATGGGGGAAATGAGGAGGGGAACTCATGAACCTTACTCTTATCATTGGCTCAAAGAGGGAATTATATATATACACACACACACACACACACACATATATATACACATATACACACATGTGTATATATATATGTATGTGTATATATATATATATATATATATATATATATATACACATACATACATACATACACACACACATATATTCAGTTGGGTGTAGAAATCTATCTTATCCTGAAAAGTGGTAAAGAAGGAAATAAGAGAAATGAGGGAGAACTGATAGAAGAGAGGGCAGCTTGGGAGTGGTAAAAGTTAAAAGCAAAACACTTTTGAGAATGTACAGGGTAAAAGGAAAGAGAGTAGGATAAACAGGGTAAAATGGTATGAAAGGAAATACATAGTTAATAAATGGCATTGTGGATAAAGCATTCCATTTAGAATTAAGAAAGCTTGGGTTCAAATTCTGCCTCTGATGCTTACCCCCCCAAAAAGTGTCTTATCACTTAGCCACCAAATCTCGGTTCCTTTACTTGCAAAATGAAGGTATAACCTGTATTAGGATTTTTATAAGGCATAGGTACATATGATATTGTGTTATACATATATAGTATGTATGTTTAATGTATATGTGAAAAACTTGAAAACATTTTAAACTATATAAATTTCAGCTATTATTATTAATCTAAATGTATTCTGGTCTAATCTGACCACACATGAATATTTTGTTAAATTATGAGAGGGGAACACTGGGATTTGGAAAGATCAATGGACTTCAAGACAGGAGAGGCTTGGGTTAAAAGCTATATGCAATACTTACCGGCAAAGTGAGCCATTCCACTACATCTTTGAGCGTCAGCTTCCTCATCATTAAAATAGGTATAATAATGCTCCACTTGCATATAGACTGATGTGGGATAGGGGATAGTGATCTAGCTTTAAATTATTGAACAGGTAAAGGTATTTGCTTGGTGAATAGTAAGGCCATCTCTGTATGTAAAATAGAGATGACTGAGGAGGTAATGGTAGAAGGCATCCGAGTGATGTGAAATGAAAAAGAAGGGAGAATATAAAGCTTGTCGTTAATGTTCCTACTTTTTTTTTTCTATAAAATATGTCAAGGTTCTCAATTGAGAGGGTGGGGGCAAGAGGAATAAAGATGAAAAAAATTTGGAAGGACTGTGGTGAAGTGAGATAATAAGTTGATAAAGGGAGTCTAGTGGGATTGACTAGCAGCAGTTAGGGTCCAGTTGAGGTTGTATAACTAAGATGGAACGTTTCCTTTCTTTAAAAGTCTTCATTGACAACCAAGTATAATTTACTAAAATGTGATTAGATATCTTTGGTTGAAATGTTTGTGGCAGCCCTTTTTGTAGTGGCTAGAAACTGGAAGATGAAATGGATGTCCATCAATTGGAGAATGGTTGGGTAAATTATGGTATATGAAGGTTATGGAATATTATTGTTCTGTAAGAAATGACCAGCAGGAGGAATACAGAGAGGCTTGGAGAGACTTACATCAACTGATGCTGAGTGAAATGAGCAGAACCAGAAGATCACTATACACTTCAACAACAATACTGTATGAAGATGTATTCTGATGGAAGTGGAAATCTTCAACATAAAGAAGATCCAACCCACTTCCAGCTGATCAATGATGGACAGAAACAACTACACCCAGAGAAGGAACACTGGGAAGTAAATGTAAAATATTAGTACTACTGTCTATCTACCTAGGTTACTTATACCTTCCGGAATCCAATACTTAACGTGCAACAAGAAAATTGTATATTGTATCTAGGTTATACTGTAACACATGTAAAATGTATGGGATCGCCTGTCATCTAGGGGAGCGAGTAGAGGGAGGGAGGGGAAATTTTGGAAAAACGAATACAAGGGATAATGTTATAAAAAATTACTCATACATATATACTGTCAAAATTTTTTTTATAATTATAAAATTAAAAAAAAGATATCTTTGGTTGTACTATGTATACACAATGAGCTTTATGATTTGGAGGGAACCAACAGGTCAGTCATTGCCAAATATTTATAGAATACTTATTAGCACTGAATTGGTCAATCAATAATTATGTTCTTAGAGAATTTGGAAAAAACAAGCACCCATACATGAATCAGTTGTGTAAACTTCAAGGTAGTTAAGGATCCAATATTGATCATTATTCTAGAACCCTAGATACTAATTAAGATTTGTGTTTAGGAATTAAAATGAACTAAAATAATTTAATTGACTAATAAAAATTAGTAATTATATAGTGTTCTAAAGTTTGCCTTTGTGGATTTTGTCTTTATAACTTATGATGGCCAAAATTTATCATCTGATAGATGACTTTCTGGTGATGAAATTTTTGGAATGCAGTGAGACTGGTCATTAGAACTTGTACTTTGTTGGAAGAATTGTTAGGAAGCCAGGAAAACCTTAATGCCTGTAATAGGAATAAGAGGAAAACTCTAGTAAGGGTAAGAATAAATATACTTAATGGATGATCAATCAACAAGCTCTTTTTTTTTTTTTTTTTTTTTTTTGCTGAGGCAATTGGGGTTAAATGACTTTCTCAGGACCATACTCAACAAGCATTTACTAAGCACTTACTCTATGGCAGGTTAAGTTCAGGGGATACAAAAAGAGTCAAATACTTAACCTGCCCTCAAAGAGCTTCCCTTCTAATAGGAGAGACAGCATGTAAATAATGACATCTAAAATATACAAGAGAAGATGGAAAGTCACCTTGGAGGGGAATCCTGGGGCTAGGAGAAAGGAAACTGAGGCTAAGAGAAATTAAGTAGTTAAGTGATATAGTTGGAGTTGAGAACAGAACCCAGTTTTCTTCTATTTTTGCTTGTTTAATGCATCAAGCTAGAGAGAGAGAGAGAGCACCATGTCACCTAAATACTATTAAGGAAAAAACCCAACTCCAGTAGCAAAACAGTCTTGAACACAAGGCAAAGAATGACATTATAAGAAGGGGAAAAATCCCCAGCAGAAACAGAAAACAAGAAATCATTCGCTACCGTTTTCTGCATGGAAACTTATTTGCTGAGAAGGGGGGATGCTTTGAGCATGAAAGGTGAGGCATTTGGTGGGGAGACTGATTTAACAGCATGAAGCTAAAACCTGCCCTTTGCTTGCAGCACATTCTTCTTAGTTCTTCCTAGGATGAGGCAAACACAGTCCTGCTGAGATGGGCCTGGGGAGGTCACGTGCCAGGCTGTGTGCCTGCCTACATCAGCTCATTCCTGACAGCTTCTAGAGCTCATGGGAGTAGCATCCTGGTGTTCCATACAGGGAAAACCATCTGTTTTCCTGGAACTTGGAAGTGCTGAGTTTTCCTAAGGTACCAAGGGAGAGAAAGCCTGGGTAGAGGAAAAAACAAAGGATTTGGATTATCTTGGGTTTGAATCCTGGTTCTGATAAAAGTAGCAACATGGATGACCTTGGGTCACTCACTTAATCTGTTGTTTTTTTTTTTTTTTCCCTTTATCTCATTTTCCTTATCTGTAAAAGTATAGTATTGGGCTAGCTGATCCCAGAGGTATTTTTCTACTTTTAACACTCTATGAAAATCACACATCATTAATGATTTTTTTTGGGGGGGTTCCTTCTGTTTGGAATTATTTGTGCTATATCGCTTGTCCCTGGTGCAGATAAGTGTGTGGAGGGGAACAAGGACTTGAAAATGGAACAAAGGATAATTTCAGGACAAAAATCCAACAAGGGAATGGATGGCATGTTAGAAAGGGGATTGCATTGGGAGTTAGGGGCCCTGGGACCCCTCAGTTTTAGTAGAGCTGTGTGACCTTAAGACAGTCACTTTTCCTACTGTGCAGTATACTTTCCTTCTCTGTCATATAAGGAGATTATATTGCATGGTTTATAAGCTATAATACTTAATAATCTGTGATATTTTGTGAACTACTCCTAAGAAAACACTTGGGAAAATAGAAATAGGAGAGAAAAATAATCCAGAGAAATCATAGGAAGACTTGTATGAGCAGATGCATAGTGAAGTACTTATAGAGGAAAGAACACCATTTCCCCCCTCCTCCCAGATGATTCTCTATGATCCCCACACCTGGGGGGAAGAGTTTATTTTCTTGGAAATACGTTTTTCTGAAACCTTTGTTACATCTCAGTGAGTTTTCTAGAAAGGAAAGAAGACAGGCACAAAGGAAACATTCACATATTAAAGGAAGCTCAGTTCCAATTGTGTCAGGCTGGCATTCATCTAAAAACAGGCACTGACATATCAGGACATGGAAATCAAGAGTAATAAATATAGATGAAATCTCTACACTCAAACATAACCACATGGATTTTTGGGTCTGTATGGTTGAGTTTTTAACACCTTGAAAAGGGAATAGGGGGAGAAAAGAAAGGTGGCGGGGAAGCTTGAAACTCTTAAACAACAGCCATTCCAGAAGATCATGGTCATATTCTACCATTTACTAATTGTATGAATTTGGGGAAAATCATTTCTCTTTTTTGAGGCCTCTGTTTCTTCTGTAAAATGAGGGTTTTGGATTAGATGATATTTAGACAGACTTCAAGAGCCCTTGTGCAATCCTTAAATAATCCCTTTGCTATTGGCAGCCCCACATAATCGTCACACCCTTTCTTGGGTTCAACTAAACAGAGACTATTTGAAGGTTGAACCCTTTCCTATTTTATACAGACTTATTGAATTGCAGAACTAGAAAACCCGTTCATCAAATCCATATGTTATTAGGAACCCCTTCCACAACATCTCCACAATTGCTCCTCTAATCTCTTCTTGAAGATCACCAGTGATGGGGACCTCATTATTCAACAGACAGCAGATTCCATTTTAGATCCCTCTGTAACAGCTTTTACTTTCAGTGAACTGACTTTTTTTTAGTCAAATTTTAGTTTATAATTTTGAATTATTTAATTCAAGAGATAGCAATTCCATTAAAAGTTTTCTTTTTTTTTTAAAAGCCTTTGAGTGTTAAAACATATGAATAGTTTTAAACACTCCCCCTTGCAAACCTTGTGTTTCAAATTTTTTCTCCCTCCCTTTCCCCCATCTCCTCCCCAGATAGCAAGAAATGTTAAATATATGCAATTTTTCTATACGTATTTCCACAATTATTATGCTGCACAGGAAAAATCATATAAAAAAGGAAAAAATAAGAAAGAAAACAAAATGCAAGCAAACAACAAGAAAAAAATGAAAATACTATGTTGTGAAACACACTTAGTCCCTACATTCTTCTCTCGCTGCAGATGACTCTCTCCATCACAAGATCATTGGAACTAGCCTGAATCATTTTACTATTGAAAAGAGCCATGTCCATCAGAATAGACCATTGCATAATCTGTTGTTGCTGCGTACAATGATCTCCTGGTTCTACTTCACTTAGCATCAGTACATATAAGACTCTCCAGGCCTCTCTGAAATCATCCTGCTGATTGTTTCTTATAGAACAATAATATTCCATAACATTCATATACCATAACTAATTCAGCCATTCTCTTATTGATGGGCATCTACTCAGTTCCCAAGAACTGACTTTTTTCAACTGCCATTAATGATTGTTTCTTGTTCTTTCTCTATGTTAAGGAGTAAAGTCAACATCCTTTTTCTTATGAGAATCCTTTTAAAGTTTGAAGATAATTATTATGTCCCCTCACATGCTTTCTCTTCTCTAGAATAAACACCCTCAATTTCTCCAACCTATTTTCTTATGACATGATTTCTAGTCCTCTTACCATTTTAATTTCCATCTCCTAGACACTTCAATTTGTTAAAGTCCTGCTTGAAATGTGCTGGTCAGATTCAACATAATTCTCTGGTTTGTTTTGACCAGATGGAGAAGACAAGATTTATCACCTTCTCATTCTGGACAATAAACCCCTTCTTTGTAACTAGGTAGTAAAGACATCTTTTTGAAGTAGCAAATAATTAGAAACTAAGGGAGCTCCCATCATTTGGGGAAGGGTTGAAGAACCCTTGTTTTTTAAAATGTAATGAAATATCACTGTGCTGTAAGTAATTATGAAGGAAAAATTTCAAAAGTCCTAAGAAGACTTATATGAACTGATACAGAGTGAAGTAAGCACAACTAAAAGAATAACGTATATAATAGTAACAGTATGAAAACAAGTAACTATAAAAAACTTAAGAACTCTGAACCCTATCATGATTCCAGAGGATAGATGATAAAGAATACTACTCACCTTCTTCAGAGAGGAGATGGACTTAAGAATGAGACATATTTTTGCACATGATCAGTACGGGAATTTATTTTTCTTGAATATGCATATTTGTTACAGGGTTTTGTCTACATCCCCCAAATGAGGTGAAATGAGTGGGAGAAAGGTCAAATGCTTGTTAATTTTTTAAAACATAAAATAAAAAATAATGTAAGTACTCTGTGTGTGTGTGTGTGTGTGTGTGTAAGTGAATAGAGAGCTGGCCACTAAAGGACTTTCTCTTCACAAAGCATAGGCCCAAATGCCATTAATATTAATGGGAGTTACCCATACACATAAAATTAATGAGAGTCACATATGTGTGCTGAAGAAGAAAAAAAAAAAAAGAAGGCCCCATAGAAGGATAATTGGGAAACACTGGGAAGAGTCAGAGCTTTAATTCTGAGTCTCCTGGCTCATGGGGGCTGGAGTCAGGCCCTGACTATTATTTGAATATAACTGTTGGGATTAATAAACTATAAAGGTTGGGACCTCAGCTGTCATGACATGGTAGATGGTCAGGGCATGGAAACCAGCAGTAATAAAATATGGATGAAACCTCTGCACTCAAACATAACCACATGGATTATTGAGTCTGTATAGCTGAGTGGTTAACACTTTTAAAAGGGAATGGAGGAGGGAGAGAAGAGGAAAAGATAGGGGGAAAGCTTGAAACTCCAAACAACAGCCATTCCAGCTTCTTTGTGTCAACACAGTAACTGGAGCAGTTAGAAGGCACCAGAGCTCCCTCCACACATGTTTTACGCCCAACTTCTTCCACAGATAGGCAGGCCCAATCCTTTTTTAGCTGTACCCTTTTGAAAACTGCTGGTTAGTGATAAACTAAAATGCCAGAACTGAAATTGCCCATGCTCTCCCTTAAGGGAACTTGCACTGTCATCTCTCATTAAAGATGGATAGACCGGAAGCCCAGGCAAGGCTGGCCAAAGCCAATTCCTCAGAAAAGCTAGGAGTTGGGGAGCTATACAGCAATCTCAGCTGGCTCTTGGAATCCTGGCTGAGCTGCATTGCTCAGGAAAAATCAGGGCTGCAGAGGTGTGTTGATATCTAACTCCTTTGGCTCTCAGAGGATCTTTACCAGGATTAGTCCAGCAGCTAGGATAAGAAGGTGATGGCTCAGCTATGGTTCTTTGAAAAAACAACTACAAATGCTCTCCCTACCTAGAGCCTATTCAAGCTAACAACTTTCTAAGAGAAAAGACAGATTCTGTCCCAAGTGATTTCCTTTTCTAGCAAATTAGTTTCTAAGTTTTCTGGATGTATGTTTGGAGTTTACTGGTAGGGAACTGATTTTCTGAGGTGGAGATGGAATTCAGTACTTGGTAAATAAATGTAAATATCACTGTTGATGTAAAGAATTATTTTCCTATTAGAAGTTAGACTAAATAAACTCTAAGGTCCATTACAACTTTGAGAATCTGAGATCCTTTGAATTTTTGTTGACTTAGTGAAGTTAGATCCTTTTTTAAAAAGTGAAGGACATAAAAGTATAGTTAATCAGTCTATCAACAAGTATTCATTAAGCTTCCAATATGTAGCAGGTACTATATTAGGGTCTGGGGCTACAGACAAGAGTAAAGCAGACTCTGCCCTCAAGGAGACAGAGAGGTGACACAACATAAACATATATACAGTGTCATTTGAACACTACTTTTTAGGAAATCCAAAAGACAAAGATCAGGAGAAAGCACATACTTGTTATAGGGGACAACCAGTCAGTATAAAGGAACAGAGATAGAAGATGGAGTTTTGTGTGTGAGGAATAGCAGAAAGATCAAAATGTGTTCTTTGAAGTTGTGTTTAATGTGACTGGGAAAATAGATGAGACTAGGTTAAAAAGAGCTTTAATTATCAAATAGGGGGATTTATATTTGATCTTAGAGGTTCCAGAGAACACCAGTCCATCAGTCAATCAACACATATTCATTAAAAGCTTACTTGTGCTAGGAATCCCTAAAAATTGGGGTTTCATTCAAGGGAATATAAAAGTATGGTTCCTTTACTCAAGGACTTTATGTTCTAATGGGAGACAATTTTTAAATAATTATGTACAAACAATGAATTGTTATTTAGCTATTATCAGTCATGTCTGACACTGTGATGCCATTTGGGATTCTCTTGGCAAAGACACTTGAGCGTGTTGCCATTTCTTTCTCCAGATCTTTTTCCAGATTAAGAAACTGAGATAAACAGTGTTAAGTGACTTATCTATGATCACATAATTAGTAAGTGTCTGAGGTAAGATTTGAACTCAGTCATCCTGACTATACATATGGCCCTCTATCCACTTAGCTGCTCAAACAATGAAAATATGGTATAAATGGAAGTTAGGTTCTCAGGTAGAATGCTAGCATTGGGGGATGGGGAACCAGGAAATTTTCATATTAGTTTATTGATTGTGGAGAGGTGACATGGTTAGATCCTCAATTTAGGAAAAAAATCCCTTTGGCAGTTGGGTGGATTAGAGTGAGAAGACTTGAAGGAAACAGGGAAACTAATTAAGAGGTTGTTTCAATAGTCCAAGTGAGAGGTAATGAAGTCATGATCTAGAATGGTAACTGTATTACTGGAGAGAAGGATGTAAGAGAAGATGTGGATGGAGAAATGACAGAATTTGGTAAATAATTAGATGTGTGTAGTAAAAGAAACTAAGAAGTCATGTATGACAATGAGGTTGTTAATTGGAGTAATTGGAAGGTTGTTAGTGTCCTTGATGGACATAAGGAAGTTTGGAAGAGGGTGGGTTTGAGGAAAAGGATAGCTAGTTCCATTTTGGAACTTGATATGCCTATGAGACATCCAGTTTGAAGTGATCATAAGTAGTTGTTGATGGGACATTTGAAATCTGGAGATACTAGCATTAGATATAGACATTTAAGAATTAAGTGCATAGAGATGATAATTGAACATATGGGACCTGAAAGCTTCATGAAGGAGAAGTTGTAGAAAAAAGAGAAGAGGGGTTAGGACAAAGCTTTGGGACACAGACACAGTTAAGCAGGCATAGAGTGAATGATGGTCCAGTCAAGAAAATAGAGGAGTTCTGGAGGAGAGAGCAGTGTCACATAAATCCAGATAGAAAAGATTTTCCAGAAGGAGAGGATAGTTAACAGTGCAGTAGCTGCAAAGAGATAAAAAAAGATGAGAATTGAATAAATTCAGTTGAATGATGTCCTTCTCTATATTACAAAGTTTTAGAAGCAGCTAGTGGTACAGTGGATACAGTGCTAATCCTGAAGTCAGGAATTCAAATGTGGCCTCAGGTACTTATTAGCTGTGTGATCCTGGGCAAGTTACTAAACTTGGTCTCAGTGTCCTCATCTATAAAATGGGGATAACAATAGCACTTACCTTCCAGAGTTGTTTGGCTGAGGATCAAATGAGATAATAATTGCAAGGAGCTTGGCACATGGTAAACTCTATATAAATTTTATTTGTTATATAAATTTTTGTTATTATTTAGAAGAGAGTAAGAGGAGAGAATGTAGAGACAATGAAGCTAGACATCTTTTTCATGTATAATTCATATGGTAGGTTATCTGCAAACACATTGTTTACCAATAAGCAGCTCTGCCTGAAATAAGAAACCAACGTTTAAAGCAAAACATGCAATAAAAGACAACTTAAACATAATCACGACTCTAATGAATGAACTTACTAACAAAGTAATATCTGAATAAAGTGGCTTTGACAAATGTTGCTTGTCAATATATAAATGCATATAACCAACCTTCTTCTAACGTTCTTGACCTTTGCCCTGGTCAGGCCACATCTGGAGTATTGTGTTCAATTCTGAGCACTACATTTTAGGAAGGACATTTCCAGACTACCATATGTCCAAATAAAAATGAACAGATGGCAAAGGGAATATAGATCAAGCCAAGGGGGATCAGGGGAAAAAACTAGAGAGAAAAGATGACTTGAAGGAAAGGGCAGTAGAAGGGAGAACTATCTTCAAATATCTGAAGGGCCCGTGTGTTAGAAGAAGGATTAGACTTGTTTTGCTTGACTCCAGAGGAAAGAATTAGAAACACAGCTGAAAACTGCAGAAAGGTAGCTTTTGACTTATTGCAAAGAAAAAACTTCCTTCAATTAGAACTGCCTCAAGTAGAACAGATCACTTTAGAATATGATGGGTTTGTCTTAGGGGGGGGGGGGGGCGTGGATCATTAAGCAAAGATTGGATGACTGAGAGTCAGGAAGAACTAGATTCAAAACCTACCTCAGATGTTTATTAGCTGTGAGATCCTGAGTAACATAATTAACTGCTCTGTCTTGGTTTCCTTTTCTGTAAATTAAAGGAGTTGGTTTTCATATCTTGGAAGGTCTGTTCCACCTTTAAATTTTATGAGCCTGTAATCCCTTATAATGGAGGGAGGAGTCTATTACAACAGACTAGGACTTGTCAGAATCCTCTTCACACTCCCTCTTGGTACAGGGAGATTTCTTTTTCCATTTAAGAGCTAGTTTTATGGAATGAAAACACTCATTTGCCAAAAGAATGGTATTTTAAGATATGAAACTTTAGAATGACACCTGATTAATTCCTCTCCAGACTAGGGAATATTGATGGGTAGAATAAAGTCAGGGTAATATATAGTTTTCTACAGTCACAGGACCTGGACAGTATACTAGAACTTCTCAATCCAGCTTTAAAGAAATCTGGGCCAAGAACTGGGCTTTTGAATCTATCTGGGATTTAA
Organism: Sminthopsis crassicaudata; assembly: GCF_048593235.1. Lineage (NCBI taxonomy): Eukaryota > Metazoa > Chordata > Mammalia > Dasyuromorphia > Dasyuridae > Sminthopsis > Sminthopsis crassicaudata. The sequence continues at coordinate 252,904,849 of NC_133618.1, forward strand.
TTTCTGCTTCTATTGATGTAATAGAAGGCTGGAAAAATTTGTGATTTCTGCACAGAAATGAAGGAAAACACTCCTTGCAGCATTTCTGTAAATCCATGACCATTGAAGAGCCTGAGGGAAACAAGGAAGATTACTAGGAGGAAGAAGAAAGCCATATCTTCCTATTAGTCTCTTGTAAAGTTGTATTGAGAATTCTGACAAATTTTAGCAAATTGCAAGAACTATTGGGTAGAGCCACATTGGACTTTTAAGTGTTCTGGACAGAAGGCTTAGATATTTCTCTGTCTATGAACATATGTTACTGATTTTAGTTACTTGTGTAGCTTCAGGAAGGCAGTAATCACATCTTTTTTTTTTTTTTTTAATAATTTTTTAGTTTTCCAAATACAAAGATATTTTCAACATCCACCTTTGCAAAACCTTGTGTTCCAAATTTTTCTCTCTTCATCTTCCATTACCCAGACAGCAAGCAATTCAATACATGTGCAATTCTTCTAAACATTTCCAAATTCATCATGTTGCACAAGAAAAGTCAGATCAAAAGGGAAAAAATGAGAAAGAAAAAAACAAGCAAATAAACAACAATAATAGCAAAAAAATGAAATTATGCTTTGATCCTCATTCAGTCTACATAGTTCTCTCTCTAGGTACAGATGGCTTTTTCCATCACAAATTTATTGAAATCATCTTGAATCACATTGCTGTTGAAAAGAGTCAAGTCCATCACAGTTGATGATCACATAATCTTCTTGTTGCTATGTACAATGCTCTCTTGTTCTGCTCATTTCACTTAGCATCAGTTCTTGTAAGTCTAGGAATCACAGCTTAATAATCTTTGAATTCTTCAAATTGTGTAGTGCAATGAAAGAATGGATGGAATGAAAAACCATTATTAAGCACTTAGTATGTGCTAAGGATTATGCTAAGAATTTTCTAATAAAATACATGAATGAGGCAATCCTTTCCATTTAGGAGCTTACTTTTTAGGGGGGGGGATACATATAAAGGAATGGTGGCCAGGAAAAGATGTTTTGAGATGCTACAGGAATGGTGAGCGCTTCCCTGGGGAGTTGATTAATTTGCCCTCTCCAATAGAACAGCAAGACTGATATGATTACAGTTATGAAAGAAAGATGTGCAAATTAGGGGAGACAGCAATGCATACACAAAGTTGGTTGGCAAGAAGATGACTATGTTAGAACCTGAAACTGAGACTGGCTAGATTTAGTATAGATCAAATCTTCTTAAATTGTAGGTCATGATCCCATATGGGCTCTCGTAACTGAATGTGGGTGTTGTGAAAAAATTGGCAATAGGAAAGGATTTCTGAATATGCAACACCCCAAAATTAATTCAATGTATACGAGGTGTTTCTGGCAGTGCTGGCCTATGTTACGTGGCATGACTTCAGTGAGCCTTGGTTCTGAACACACAACATGAGCACTTTTCTTTGCATATGTCCTCCTGCCATGCAACAAGGTGATGCCAGAAATACCTCAACTCAGATTCAAGATGGGATCATGTAAAAATTCTCTGGTGAAAAGGCATTGAGAATGGAAAAAGTTTAAGAAGCCTTGGAATAAATTGTGCTCACAAACTCACTAATCAAGACAGCATGAATCCCAGGCAGGGTTACAAAGCTGAGTGTGTTATGTGCCTTGGGGATATGCCTTGTTATATGTCTTTGGAAATATGGTGAGTACTCAGGACAGTAGCATTTGTACTTCGGTAGTTTCAAATTAGAAATTCAGATTGGCTTCTTGGGCTTTGGAAACATAAGCTACTTAGCTTTCTAGGTTTCTTTCTGGTAACATAAAGTCTCTCACCTATCTCTTTTGAAAAAATAATGCAGGTATATCAATATCTTTTGTGGTTACATCTCACTGTATCCTGCATTTCACTTTCAAATGGCTTTCCATGTCAATCGAGCTTGATGATCTCTTTAAGTCAAATCAATTCAACAAACACTTATCAGGTGGCTAATCTGTGTAAGTAGGGACTGGAAGAGATAGAATGGTAAGATACAAAATGGTCCCTTCCTCATGGAACTTATAACATAGAAGGGAGATTTGACACATAACTTCAAATAACTTTTATGTCAAATAATAGATAAGCACATAAGAAAGGTGACAGTAAAATATTATGTGAGATCTGAGTAGAGAGAGAGAGAGAATTTATGTTGGTCCTTCTAGCCCCAACTATGGAATATAGGTAAGAAATCAGATATTGATACCCTCTGAGTCTAGAACTACATACTAAATTCCCATCCACCAAAGATCAATTTTGGGGTTCAACTCATTTGGAAGACTTGTTTTCATAAAAAAATAAATGTATGAAATTTAGATAATAAATTACAACGAACTAAATGCTAAACTTCTACTTTGTGTTTCTCAAATCTAACAGAAGGATGGCTTAAAGAAGTCATCCTCTGCTTAGTCTTGGATTCAATAAATGTTTTTACTGCCTTGGATCAGGTGGAAAATGCTAATATGCTACAAAGAAAAGTTGCCAGAGGAAAGGGAAAAAATAAGCAGGAACAATACTGTTCTGGATTTAGGGGAACAGTGATATAAGGGTCTGCCTATTCCCTGACTCCTGCCCTAGAGACTATTTCTTAGGCTAGAGAAGAATCAGGTGGTGGCTCTTTTGTAGCCTTCATTATGTGATTCCTGGCCCAGATGTATGTGTTGATTTTAGCCCCAGACACCTTCTTTTACAACCATATCCCTAAGCTTTTGGGGTTGACCAAGACAGACAGACAGTCAGACAGAGAGAGACAAAGAAACATAGAAAGAAGATGAAGAAAAGAAGGAGAAGAAGAGAGTGAGAGAGAGACACACATGCACATAGAAAACCCCAAGAGGTCATGGATATGTCAATCTTATTCTATCATATATATCAGTCCAGTTTCAAGCCTGTGCCTTTGTCCCTGAATCCTCTATCATAATTCTGTTGTAGTTGACCCCTTGATTCCAATTTGATTCTTAATTAGCATATGATAGTATCCTCTCTTTTTTATTTCCCTGATCAAAGATTTTTTTAGATGAAATGTTTTTTAAACTTTTTTTCCCTCTAAACTCTCTTCTTAAAATAATGGATAAAGTCTTGGATCTGGAAATTAAGATGAGCTCTGTATAAATGTTCCCTTAGACATTTACTAGCTGTGTGATCCTGGAAGTCTCCTTACTTCTTTCAACCTCAGTTTCCTTAGTTGTGAAATGAAGATAATAATAGCATTTACCTCCCAGGGTTATTGTGATAATTAATTGGAAGTGCTTTGTAACCTTAAAGTACTATAAACATAAAAAACCTAAAAAAATCCTCTTTGAGCTATCTCCCATGACACAAATTTAAATCCCACAATTTGAAAGAAGACATTTAATCAGAGGCCTAGCCAGGAAGAATAATGAAGTAGATTGTAGAAGCCATGTTGTAGGTGACTTAATGTGCTTAATTGCCTTTCTCCCCCTCAAAGAGAATTTTATGTTTTCAATCTAAGTCCCAAGGATGTGGTGAGCCAGCCAGATAGGTTAATATCTTCACCTTTCAACTCCACTTACAGCAAATACAATCTTGAATTGAGTCACAAGTCAAATGAGTTGTGCCCATCTCAGTCCCTGGGTGGTGTTTGTCCCTATTAGGAAACCATCACATGCTGTGGCCCAGTTTGGCAGCTGCGTCAGCACTGACTCAGGGGAAGGCCCAGAATCCCACAGTCCCTGGGTTGACATGGGGAGTGTATCTGCAAAACTGTGCAAGCAACTTCCTGAAGTGAATGCTGGTTTGAGGTCTGAGCCAGCAGCCTTCCTTTCTAGTTCACCGGCTGGGGAATTTAATTGTACTTACTGAGAATTATCAAGGAATGCATGAAGACAGAAACCTCCTAGTGTTCCCTTCCAAACCTGATAAGAATAAAATGTCAACATGTTGCTGCCAATAGAGGGAGAACAATGCTGAGAGTAGGTGAAGCTTTGTTAGGAAAAAGTTGTGAAAAGACAAAGGGCATGAACTACTCAGGGGATAGGATCTGAGAAATTGAGGCAAGCTAGGGGGCATTGGATCCTAGATCAGAAGATATCAGCAAAAAAAAAAAAAAAAAAAAAGTCAGCAAACTGACTTCATCATTAAGCTTGAAGTCCAGGAAGTTTGATCTCCCAGGTTCCAAATGATATCAAAGTGCATGGGGGAAAGCTAGGCAGGGGAGAGTTGTAAATGTAACCAAGGATTCCCTTTGATACAATCATGTTTTATGCTAATTATCTACGTTCCTCTTCATTCTTGCAGCAGACTGAACAGCCTTAATTTAATCATCTATTAGAGACTAAGATCTTTCCAATGTTATAGACTGATTGTTAATTGATATTAAATCCCCATTAGATTATTGAAGACCAAAAAACCCAGGCTAGAGTATTTGGTTGGCGATTCAGGAACATTCAGCCATCTCTGTCCTTTGTGCCCTTGTTGCTTTCCTTGACATACTAGGGAACTTTGAGGAAAAACGATTCTAATTCTGGGTGGAATCTTTCCAATGGCACCAAAGGGAGCTGAGGTAGTCAGGGCTTCTCTCTGGAGTTCAGAATCTTCTACTGTTAAGACGAGATGATTGTTAAGGCCCCTGAAAGCTTGACTGAACAAAATGTTCCGAGGTCCCTGCTAACTACAACATTCTATTTTCGGTGTTTTCTGATTCTTCTAGCTTCAGCATTCAGCATATTTATGTCCCTTCCACCTGACAATCCATGCTTTCCTCTAAAGTCTCTTTCAGCTCTGATGGTCTAGGACTATATGAATGGCTGGGAATGAGGATAGAGTGGATACTCAATGAGAAACAAATGGAAAGAATGTTTCTATTTCTCAAGGCTTCATGTTGAGGTAAGTGATACTTCTTAGTCCAATGCCCTGAAGAGAATTGGGGAGAACAGATGAAAACCTCAAGCATACATCTTGTAATTTTTGTTTTTGAGATGGTTTCTTCCCACATTATTAGAGTTATCTTAGGAAAAGGTATTCTTGTGGCTCCTTCTACACCATGTTCTTTCTAAAGAATAAGGCTTATGTCACAAAGGAAACAAATACCTCCAGGAATACAGAGTAGTGAACATGACTGCCATGTTCAATTAGGCAGCTAATGGACACATTCACTGTGTGACTTTGGACAAGTCATTTATTTCTTAAAACCTTGGTTTCCTCATCTGGCAAAGGAGGAAGCATGATCTTCCAGTTTCCTTCCAGCTCTAATGGGCTATGATTCTCTTGTGGGATAAAGTCTCTCATGCTATCCTCGTGGACAATCTGTATAGAAGATAATTGGATTACAACTGGTTGGCTGACTGGATCTAAAAAGTAGCTTGATGTAAACTCGGAGTTAGATCTCTAGTGGAATGCCCCAGAAAATGTCTTTAGCCCCGTGTTATTTGTCATTTTAAAAACCAGTGACTTAGATTAAATAACAGATGGCATTAATTTAATTTTTAGATGCTATAAAGTTGGAAAAGACATGTAATATGTTATATGACAGAGTCAAGATACAAAAAATATCTTAATAGGCTAGATTAGCAGATCTCAAACTTCTTTCCCCTCAAGTTTCAGGATCTCTTTATATTCTTAACACTTATGAGGACACCCACAAATTTTGAAAAAAAATCCAAAATTTTGCTTTTATGGGTTATGTATCGACTTTATAGGAAACAAAATATAATAGAAATAATTGGTATTATTTGGAAAATAATTTTGACCTTAATGATAGGATGTAGCTTCTAGGGGAAATCCCCTGGCTTTAGGAATATAATAATATAGTTATATATCTCTTCCCCTAGATTTTAGGGAAGATATAGCAGTAATCCTGAGGCCCCCTCACCTTAGGAATGCTATTGCTGTAACAATGTCTACCAATGATTCTAAAATCTCCTGGCCTTAGGAATATTATAGTATAATCCTGAAAATATTGCTAAGTGTCAGATAAACAATCTGTTGGTCAGTAATAACCAAGTTCCTGAGACAATAGTGAATAGACCACCTTTAGAAGTACCTGTAAGTCAGAAAATTAGCAAACAAGTAACATGAAGCTCTGATCTAACTTTGACCTATAACTTTATCTTCTTTCTCCTGTTTCTTTGCTAAATACTTTTGGAACTTAGCTCCCTTTACTTGGAGATGGATTCAAGCCTGCAAATTCTTTTGAGACACCTTGCGATACCAGTCTGCAACCCCAATCTTTTGGGGTCTCCTTTTGAACCTCAACAATCTCAAGAATCCACCGAAAGGATCTACCCTCAGACTACACTTTGAGAAAACACTGGGTTAGACTGATGGGCCGATTTAAGAAGATAAAACTTTATAAGGATACAAATAAAGTTCTACCTTCAGGTTAAAAAAAAAACACAATGCAAACTTCACAAGTCTAAAATGGATGAGTTTTCCTACAGGACAGTTTATTCTAAAAAGATATGGGTTTTAGGAGAATGCAAGCTCAATGTGAGCCAACAGTGTAACATAAATCCCATCATCCCCTTACCATCACTTCTCCCCTTCTCCCAAAAAGAGATTACTATCTTAAGTGCAGTAACAAAGTCATGATGTACTGATTAAGGGAGAGAAGGCTGCTGTATAGTGCTTTGATCAGATTATAATTGGGAGAACTGTGCTTGCTTTTATTCCCATATTTTAGGAAGTTTAAAAAACAATGCAAATTAGAATATGTTTAGAGAAGGCTGATCTTGATGGTAAAATGTTGAGTATCCATTGATGGAACTGGATGTTTAAACAGGTTTTCAGAGATACATTTTGTTTGATACATTAGTTACTTCCTGACAAACCTTCTTCCAAAAAACTTCTTTCTATAAAAAGAAGTTAAACAAAAGGATCTAATATAGTGATTGAGACTGACAATACATGTTGATTTCCATTTATGTAGACATCTATTTGTTAACAGAAAGGAAGGATCCATGTGTAAACTTTAACAGCTTAGAACTAATGCCATCCATTCTAATTGACTTATGTTTTGCAGTCTTTTAATAGTGTTTTCACCCACTTTGTCATAGCAACAGTGAATGCTATTCTTTTGATTCTTCTTTATATTCTGTGTAAAGACCTGCGATTTTTAGCTTGTAGAGGAGAAAACTTTGGAGAATACAACATCTATTTTTAGGTATTTGGAGGGATGTCATGTTAGATTTTTTTTTTGCTTGGCCCAAGAGGGTAAAATTAGGATGTATATTTCAGTGAGACAGATTTAGGTTCTATGTAAGAATACAGAACTATCCAAATGGAAAGAACAGTGGAATGTCTGAATGAATTTGCTGACTTGGGCTGCAATTGGTTCTCTATCTTTATAAGACTTTATGGGGAAACCGGATCATTACTTGTGGATAATGCTGGAGAAGGTATTCTTGGTTAGATATAAGCAGAACTGAATGGCCTCTGAGGCCCCTTCCAGGTGTAAGATTCTCAGATTCTCTCCTGGACCCTGAAGCTGTGCTGTTGCTATGGCATAGTGAGAGGGAATCAAGATAAAGTTAAGTGGAATAGGCAAACAGGTGATGACTGTGGTGGTTAGGGATAGCAGTTAAAGTAAATTGTTTTTTTCTAAAAACAGGGTCCAACCAGAAGAGACCAGAGTGGATAATTACTGTAGTATGCATGGAACAAGCATGTACACACACACACACACACACACACACACACACACACACACACACACACACTTCTTTGTAGTACTTGACCAGAGGGATCAGTCTTCTGGTGGTAAAAGATTTGGGAAATAGTTAATGACCATCTTGAGAGATACTGGGAATAAAGGCAGGGTAGGGATGGAAAGCAGCCTTTAATACCTGCTGTGGGTAAAAAATGAGAAAATAGGCATGACCCTTAAATTTCCCTATTTAAAACTTATAAATCAGAGAGGAATTAATTCAGATGCTGCGATTTCTCTGATAAACGTCAAAATATGTAAATATCAAGCCCTTTTCCTACAGTCGCTAAAACAAATGGAAAACACATTTATTAGCATAGAGATGAGTTTAATCAAATCAGCGGCGAGTACAAATTAGCCACAGGAAATGTAATGAGCTGGGAATTAATTAGCAGCATAATGATAATAACTTCGCCTGCTGATTACCTCGGGCCATGGCATTCCCCAAGGCCTTCCATGGGTTTTCCAGCAGCTGATCTTTCCCACCACAAGAGCCCCTGAATTGGAATGGTGGGAATGGCCATGTCCTAAGAACCAGTAAGCAAAGAGGAGGGAAGCAACTGGCTTGAAATGGCTCATGCCATAGTGACCTGAACTGTTTTTCTTCCTCTTTTCTTACTTGTCCCAACTATTTCATTTGTTTTATCCTTCCCTGAGTACTTTCTATAAACTAAAAGTGAACTTAGCTGGTTTACTTCACATTGACAGAGCTAAGCCACTCCTGACTCCAGCTGTCATCATTTACTTACATCTTGAATTCAGGAGGATGCCTTGTTTGGACTCTGAAATAGTATGAATCTTGAACTTTGATTGACACATAAACCTATGAATAGCTCCATGCACCACAATCACACACATATACATACCCCTTAATCTCCTGATTGGTAAGAACACATAGGGACATATGTATATCTATACATACACCCATACATATTCAGGCCCATACACATGCTGCTCTCTCATCATCTTCATAACATCTGCTTTGTGTTCTGGGAACACTCATTAAATTGATAGTACCATTTCTGGAAAGGACAAATCAATCAATTGCTCTATGGCTTCAGTCACCATTACTGTGACTTCCCAGACCAAAATATTTTCGCCTACCTTTCTGTAAGTGCTGTCTTCCCCTATTAAAATGTAAGTTCTTGAGAGCAAGGATTTTTTTTTTTTTTTGGGTGGTGGGAAGGTATTTATAATCCCAATGCTAGCACAATGCCTGACCCATGGTAAGCATATAAGTATCAGGACATAAAAAGAGAGAAAAGATCTTGGGACTACAGAGGGCCAAAGAAGAATGTCCCCTCCTTGAACTTGACTTGACCATATATATAGTCTCTATAAATGTGTCTCTATTTATGAACTCCATAGGCACCTACTGTTCCTACTGATGTGCCATGTATTTATAGGAGAGTGTGTCAGGTTTATGGAATAATGTTTCCTCACTACAATTCCCACTATATAGCATTTCAGTAATTGTGTTGTCTGTAAAAAATGTATCATTGAGGGAGCTATATGGCCCAGTAGATGGCTTACTGGTCCTAGAGTGAGAAGGATCTGAGTTCAAATCCGACTTTAGACACCTAACATTTGCTAGCTGTGTGACCCTGGGCAAATTACTTAATTCCAATTGCCTCACAAAAAGGAAAATGTACCAATAGAAGATTGTGAGGTATTATTATTATTCTCATTTCACACCTGAGAAAAAAGAAGCAAAAAGAGATTACTTGCCCAATGTCACAACAGCTATCAGTCAATCAATAAACATTTATTAAATACCTTATTTGTTCCTACTACTATGTACTAAGTGCTGGGGATACAAAAAGATGCAAAAGACAGTCTTTATTCTCAAGGAGACTACAATCTAATGGGCAACACAACATTCAAACAAATATATACAAAAGTAAGCTATATATAGGATGATAGGGAATAATTAACAGAGGGAAAGTATTAGAATTAATAAAAGTTGGAAAAGACTTTCAGTCAAAGACAGGATTTTAATTGAGATTTTTAAAAAGCTAAGGAGTTCAGTAGATGGAATGTAGAAGTTAGAATGTTCTAGGCATGGGGGAAAGTCAGAGAAAATGCCCAGAGCAAAAAGATGTGTCTTTTTATTTATTTTTTGTTCATTCTTATTGTTTTTATTTTTTATAATAATAGCTTTTTATTTTTCAAAATACATGCAAAGATAATTTTCAACAACATCCTTGTGTTCCAATTTTTTTCCACTCTCTCCTCATTCTCCTTAGGCAGCAAATAATCCAATATAGGTTAAACATGTGCAATTATTCTAAACATATTTCCACATTTATCATACTGCACAAGAAAAACCAAATCAAAAAGGAAAAAACATGAGAAAGAAAAAAGCAAGCAAGGAAACAACAGCACCACCACCACTACCACCACAGGTGAAAATACTATGTTGTGATCCACATTCATATCCATATGGAGACAGATGGTTCTCTCCATTACAAATATATTGGAATTGCCCTGAATCACTAAATGAACATCTTTTTTTAAAATTAATGTTTAACATTTATTTTAAAAATTTTAAATTTAAATTCTGTCTCCTGCTTCTTCCCCATCTATTGAAAAGGTATGAAATATATGAATTATATACATGACATCACCAAAATATATTTTCCTATTAGCCATATTGCAACAACAAACCAAAGAAAGTGAAAAAAGTATGCTTCAATCTGAACTCAGAATTAATCAGTTCTGTCTTTGGAATAACATTTCTTCCTTCCTTCCTTCCTTCCTTCCTTCCTTCCTTCCTTCCTTCCTTCCTTCCTTCCTTCCTTCCTTCCTTCCTTCCTTCCTTCCTTCTTTCCTTCCTTCCTTTCTTCTTTCCTTCCTTCCTTCCTTCCTTCCTTCCTTCCTTCCTTCCTTCCTTCCTTCCTTCCTTCCTTCCTTCCTTCCTTCCTTCCTTCCTTCCTTCCTTCCTTCCTTCCTTCCTTCCTTCCTTCCTTCTTTCTTTCTTTCTTTCTTTCTTTCTTTCTTTCTTTCTTTCTTTCTTTCTTTCTTTCTTTCTTTCTTTCTTTCTTTCTTTCTTTCTTTCTTTCTTTCTTTCTTTCTTTCTTTCTTTCTTTCCTTCTTTCTTTCTTTCTTTCTTTCTTTTTTTCTTCTCATGGGTCCTTTGAAATTGTCTCAGGTCATTGTCCTTAATAGGATAACCAGGTATTTCACAGTTGATCATTGTCACAATATTGTGTACAGTGTTTTCTTGGTTCTGTTTACTTTACTTTGCATCAGTTTATATAAGTCTTTCCAGGTTTTTCTGTAAGCATCCTGCTTATAAATAATTTCTTATAGCACAGATAATACTCCATCATATGCCAAAACTGTTCAGCCATTTCCCAATTGGTGAACATCTTTTCAATATCCAGTTCTTTGCCACCACAAAAAGATCTGCTATAAATATGTTATGTATATAAATCCTTTTCCATTTTCTTTTTGAAATATAAACCTAGGAATGTTATTGTTGGGTCAAGGGATAGGTATAGTTTGGGCATAGTTTCAAATTATTCTCCAAAATAGTTGGATCAGTTTATAACTCCATTGATAGCCTTATTTTTTTTCCAAAAAATTTTCAGCATTTGTCACTTTCCTTTCTGTCATGTTAGACAATTTGATAGGTATGAAGTGGTATATCAGAGTTGTTTTAATTTAAACTTCTCCAATCAATAGTGATTTGGAGCATTTTTTTCTTTTTGCTGAGGCAATTGGGGTTAAGCGACTTGCCCAGGATCACATAGCCAGGAAGTATTAAGTGTCTGAAGTCAAATTTGAACTCAGGTCCTCCTGACTTCAGGGCTGGTGCTTTATCCACTACACCAACTAACTGCCCCAGCATTTTTAATGTGTCTATTGATAGCTTTGATTTCTTCTTTTGAAAATTTCCAGTTCTCCCATGCATATATCTTGTCAATAAAAAAGCTATAATAATAATAAAAAAGAAAATTGCCAGTTCATATCTCTTGACTAATTATCACTTAGGGAATGGTCTTTGTTTTTATAAATTTGACTCATTTCCCTATAAAGTTGACAGAAGTCTTTATAAGACAAACTTGCTATAAAATATTTCCTGCCTGTCATCATCTGTATCTTTCTTCAGTATCTTTCTTCAAGACTCTATTCAAGGGGCCACAACTTTGATGAGATCTCCTTGATCTCCTAGGTAAAAGCAGCCTCTTCCCTCTAAAATTGTCCTGTTATACTTTCTCTGGGTTTATTCTTTGACCTTTTCATATCCTACCTTATAATAGATTTAAATATATATATAAAATATCTTTCTTCTCTTTCCTACTCCACAAACCCCTCTTCCTTCTTTCTTTCTCCATTTTCTTCCTTCCCTCCTTCCTTCCTTTCCTCCCTCCCTCTCTCAAATCCTGGGAATACAGAAGCTTTTCATAGTAGATCCTTAGTAAACTTTTTTTTTTTTTTTTTTTTTTTTTGCTGTGGCAATTGGGATTAAATGACTTGTCCAGGGTCATACAGTTAGGAGGTATTAAAGATCTGTGGTCAAATTTGAACTCAGGTCCTCCTGACTTCAGGGCTGGTGCTCTATCTACTGTGCCATCTAGCTGCCTCCAGTAAACATTTTTAAAATCTAATCATCTATATTTTATATCTCTTCCAATGCTTAGGACACAATAAATATTTAATTTGTCTAATGGAAACTTTTCCTAAATTTAGTTGGACTCTTTTGAATTTGGCTAGACAAATAAACGTTATTATGTCTTAAAATGTTGTTGGGATCTGTCTAAAATGAATAAGTACAGTTTTTTTCTGGAGTTTTCTGCTCTTTGCTCTTATTTCTGCGTTGATATGGAAAGTATGAATATATTATGTATATCTCTTCATAGGCATATATACATATATATATATGCCTATGAAGAGATATACAGATATGCTTAAGAAGTAATGCTAGTTCCAGAATACTTGGCCATGTTCAGAGTAGATTTCTCATACTTTCCAGCAAAGTATGAGGAAGAACTTCTTAATGAAGTAGGAATTGTGCTGGGATGGAAGACAAAGGCAGCTAGGTAGGTTATTGGGTAGAGCATTAGATTTAGAAAAAGAAAGACTTGTGTTTGAATCCAGTCTTAGACACTGTCTAACTAGATGCCTTTGGAGAGTCACTTGACCTGCCTCAGTTTCCTCAATCTATAAAATGAGAATTAGAATTAACCTCATAGGATAGTCATGAGGATAAAATGCGATAATATCTGTAAAGTGCTTTTCAAAGCTCCAAATAAATGATAGCTATTATTTATTTATTTTTTCACCTTGTGTTTTTTCCTTTTGTATTACTGGGAATTCATAGTGTATCAGAGGAACAATAGTGAGTTACTCAGAGGATTTCAGAAGATTCAGGTAAAGGTTTCTATTTTTCTTTATCTTCTTTTCCTGAGATTTCTCTTTGACCCTCTTGAAGATGTAAAAGAAACAAACTCCCCCAAGAAGCTTTTAAGCCTCTCAGAATAAATGGATTGTTTACCACACTGTTGGCAGCCACAGAGAGAATCTTCACCGAAGGGAATCAAGAGGAATGAGAACTAGAGAATGTGGCCCAAGCCCCAGCCTGCTACTAAAGTAGTGACAGCAGATGGACTGAAAAGACAAACAAACAGTCGGGGATTCCAGAGGTGACAGGTGCTGAGCTCTTTTAAAAACCCAAACACTGGAGAACTAAAATACCCCCAAAGAAAAGGGATGCAAACTCAGAGTTCAGTACAATCACTGGAAATGATCTAAGTCCAAATGACTTGAGTGGATTTGTACATGTATGCTCATCAGTATATATGCATAGCTCATACAAGTGTGCTCATATGCACATCTGCATGCCTTTATAAATAGACTTGCTTGCACCTTTATGGGCTTATGTAAGTTGTACAATGCATAGCCATGCTTGTGCATGGTAAATATAAACATATACATACATGTGTGCATAGTCAGACTAGTATTTATTAATCAACTAGCATTTATTAAGTCCCTATTACATGCCAGGAACAGTGCCACATGCTGGGAATACAAATTAAGACAAAAAACAGTCCCTGCTCTCAAGATCTCATAGGCTAAGACAGAAGGATGGGGTGGGACAGGGTGAGGCAGCATGCCAACCGCTATATAAAGACAGAATATATAAAGGGTAAATTGGAAATAATCAGCAGAGGAAAAGTTTAAAGACTGAGGGGGATTGGGAAAGGCTTCTTATAGAAGGTGGAACTTTAGCATGGTTTTGAAGGAAGCTAAGGAAGTCAGGAAGTGATGGTCAAGAATTCCAATGATGATGGACAGTCAGAGAAAGTGCTTGATTTCAGGAGATGAAATGTCATGTGGGAGGGACAGCAGGGAGGTCAGTGTGAACCAAGGTGAAAGAAAACTGGAAAGGTAGGAAGGTCCAGGTTACAAAAGGTTTTAAAAATTAAATGGAGGATTTTATTTTTGCTTCTGGAGGTAATAGGGAACCACTGGAGTTGATTGAGAAGGGGGAATGAATGAAATCTCTGGAGTTTTCTTGTCCTCTCTTGGTCCCTTTCAAGCATAATTGTGTTTTGCAAATGTCCAAAAACCAAATGACGTAGTTCCCAGTTTTTCTGCCCATGCCATCTATGAACAAATCAGCAATCATCACCTCCGTGGCTTCTCCTTACTAAGAGCCTGTGCCTAAATGCCTTCACAGTTCTCAGGGAACAGATCCCTGGTCAAACAAGTTTGTAAAAATTCTATGACTTTCCCTTGTCTTTCTTCCTCCCCATCCCAGCTGATAAATTTCAAGTTCATCTAAGAACTCTACTTCTACTTATTATCTCAGCTGATGCCTCATCATGATATGGAAGTGATCTTGGGTTCTTGAAAGCTTTGCCAGGAGAATGCAAATGCCATCTCCTACCAAGTGGAAAAGTTTTGCTTATGGTTCTTAGGAAAGTGTGTTTGCTTCCTGATAACCAGCCTAGGTGAGTGTGGAGAAGTACATCACTTGAGGGTTGACCATCAGAGGATGCATATTATTGGCTATATCAATTCGTAAAAAACTATTTAAGAGGGAAGAAGTTGAGTTCTGTATTAGAGAAAGGAGAACTCACATTCATTAAATTTTGGATCTTTTGATGCAATGAAGAATAATAGTAACAATATTATGTTTTCTCAAAAGAGATCCTACTAAGTCTACTTCAATGAACAGATATGGTTCATGTGCATTTAGCAGCATACACTGGAGGACAAACAATAAATAATCTAAAGTCCTGAAAAAATCTTGTTCTTTTATGTAGGCTAATCATAGTCCTTAAATTTTATTTAGCCTGTTAATTTATATAATGATTTTTCCCACTGAGAGAATAAAGGAAAGCCAACATAGTCTAGTTGAATGAATATAAATTCTGAATTAGCGGGGTCCAGATTAATGAGGTTAGGCTGTTCTTAGGAAAAAAAGTCTGAAAGGGGGAGCTCATAATATTTTTGTCATGGCACGTCCTTAAGGCATCTGTTTCTTTAAAAATACTAGGAATGAATATTTATAGCTCTTCTCTCCATATGGCTCACATGGTCCCAATGGTATCAGGTGGGCTGGCCTGGATGGGGGGTTAGCATGGGGGCTGTCTCATTTTTAGAATAAGACTACAGAAAACAGGGGTTGAAGTGAGAACTGGGCGGCTGGCCCGGCCAGGGTAGTCTCCCTTGGTGAATGGAAGATGGATGGTCCAGCTGCTACTCTCACCGTTTCTCAGCTTTTCCGGGTCACAGCTGTCCATGCATTTCTCCTTAACCTCAAAACTTTCAACACCTGGACAGCTGTTCCAGTAGATCATTAAGCACCTTGCCTGCTGAACCGCTCCAGGCTGGATGCCCAGTTCAGGGACCAGGGATGAACATAAGCAGCTCCAGCTAGGTGTGGAACACAGGGACCGATGATAAACAGTTGTGAGCTAGGTGGGTCCCAGGGGCCAGGACTCCCACCTGGTGATAGGTTGTTTTCCATTGATTCTCACCTTTTCAAATAAGCATATGATGTAAATGAGCTGTGACCTTCAGAACATTTCCTCCTGATTCACTCCCATTGTCAAATATATAAGGTTTCTAGCTTTCTGCAAATACATATAGGCTTTCTATAGATCTAGTATGCTGTAAGAGTATCAATCAATATTAAATTCTGACTCTCTATAAAGAGTTTCTGGGGGTGAAAAAAAAGGAAAATAATCACACTACCACATTGTCTGGGCTCCTGCTGGAAGTCCAAGCCCATTATGACAATGACAAACAAAGAAAGGGTAACCATCAACCCTTCCAAATGGATAATAGGACAATTAGTCAGTGGCACTGTACTAAATGGAAAGTGTGAAAACTGGAAGCCCAAGACAGAGTAATAGAAAGGAATAGAAAGCTAACAGCTCATTTTTTTTTCTAGGAGAAGAAATAAAATATAATTATTTGCAAGACCAATAGTATCTACAGGAAGCAAACCAAGGCAGAAAAGGCATAGAGAATAGTGAAATCAGTCTGGTTGAAGTAACTATCAAGGTCAAAGCCTGACGATATTTATAAAGCCCTTATAGATCATCTAATCTAACTCATTTACTGTGCAGGAAAAGAAACTGAGGCAAAGAAACACAAAGGAATGTGACTGAGAATACAAAGAGAGAGAGAGTTGGGTCCAGAACTTGTGATTCTCAGTCCATGCTGTTCTATGTGGAGAACCTAAGGACAAACCAAAATATTTGGATATCTCTTTTCAGTCTGAATAAAGGATGATAATATGAGTCATGACATCCATTACCCCTGAAAGCACAATCCTGAATGGAAATATTTTAGAATGATCCAAACACCTATGCTAGACTTTTGCTGTATAAACACTAAAATATTTTATGCCCTTGTATGATTTGTTTGTCACAAAGCATTCAGGGCTGACTGGCTAGGGGAGTGGACAATGTTTGGGAAAAGCAGTTTATATCCATATCCTTGGTTTTCCAAATCGAATAATGGTTGCCTTTTACTCCAATTTAGCCTAATTTTCCCTTTCCAGAAAAAAATACGCTGTTTTTCTAAAAAATCCTCCATATTCCTGTTTTGAGTCCTGAGCTTCCATATCCTTCAATGAAGGTCAGAATCATTGGATTAAACAGTTGTCCTATTTTTTCCATATGGAAGACTGTATTCAATTTCTTTTCCCAGGTTGTTGTTTTTTCAGTCTGACCAAATTTTTTTTTCCAATTTATTTACAATTAAAAAAAATCTGTTTTAAAAAAGAAGCACCCAGATTTGTTTAGCTTGCTGAAATTTTAAGTATTTGGATAACATTTTTTCCTTAACATACACATGTTTAAAATTAAAGAGGAAAACTGCTTTGGTAAAATGTGCTCCAAGTTTCAAAACACAAATGTATTTGCTCTTTCTACTTCTTCAATTGGTTAGTATTATTTGTTAGAGAAAGGGTCTATTTTGTAGACCTAGTGGTCAAATATTTTGGGGATTGAATTAGCCAGGGCATATGGGTATAGGTTAAAAAAAAATAGTATCTGTCTTACAGAGTTATTCCTTTATGGATGTGGTTTAGTGCTTATATAAATAGAGCAAACATGTCCTCTCTTGGTTGATACGAAAATACGAAATAGCTGCATGAGATGGCTGGAGAACTTGAAGAAAAATGCTAGCATTTATATAGTGACTTAAGCTTTGCAGAGCATTTCAAAAATATCACATTTTATCTCCACAAAACCCAAGGAGATAGATGCTATTATTATTTCCATTTTATAAACAAAGAAACTGAGGCAGACAGAGTTTAAGTAACTTGCCCAGTATCATACCTGTAAGTGTCTGACGTCAGAATTGAATTCAAGTTTTCCCTAATATCAGGTCCAGTGCACCAACCATCTGCCTGAAGATTGAGGATGGGTGGGAAAAGTCAGTCTTTCTGAAAAATCTGACAATGTGGCTTATAGGAAAGACTGTGAAGCTTGGAGGAAGGAGACTTGGGTTTGAACACCAGTTCTATTACACTAATTATATGAAGTCATTTCCCTTTGATTTTTTTGGAGCCTTGATTTGTAAAATGAGGGACACAAGTTCAAGAATTTCTACTACTTCACCATTCTGCAGTACTGAAGCTTATCCATGGTATAGGAGAGATATTTGGGGATAATGCCTGCAGAATCTAAACAATTGGCACAATAACTATTTACAGGAACACGAAAGTTCTTAGTAAACTTAAAGCTAAATATGGAGTCAAGGTGACGAGTTCAACTCCTCAAAAACTTACTAGTTATACTGTCCTGGCCAAGTCATTTAACGTCTAAGAGCCTTAATTTTCCTTGTCTGTAAAATGGATATAATAATAATAACATTACTTCAGTGGAATATTGTGACGATCAAATGAGAAAAAGCACATAAATTGCTTTGTAAAACCTCATAGCACACTATCAACATAAACTATTATTGCTATTAAAAATAAACTGATAAATTGACCTTTCATTAAGAACTTGGCTTAATTATGATCTTAATACATGAATAGTGATCCTTCTACTAAATGATGACACTCACATTTGACCCTTTGTGATTGCTTAGTGCTTAGCTCAGGCCAATTCTTTCAACTCCTGAATCATCAGAACAGAGACCTTGAGGCACTCCAGCCAAATCAATCCCTGGCCCATTGACATATTGCTGTACCTAACCAACCGTACAACTTCTCTTTTCCCTGATAATTTTTCAATTAATTGCTTTTCAGCTCTCATTCGTTATAAGGTCAGGTTGTGAGTTGGCTTATATGTTCCTGTCTCTGATAAGTCTCTGGGTTTTCTAATCAGGCAGGACTGGGATTTTGCTTCTATTAACTTGATTCATCATCAAGACATTTTCATCTTGAAGAGTTTGACTCTTGATTGTATTTGCAATATCCCCAATTACTTAAGAGGAATCAGAAATGCATTTGTTGAAGGAAAAAGGGAAATTGCATAAAAATACCCCTCCCAACACACACACACACACACACACACACACACACACACATACACACACACACACACACACAAACTTTTTAAGTCCAAGGCATAGGATATATTGTAACATGCCCTCCTGGCAGTTACAATTACTAGTCTACCCTATGCCCAATAGAGTACCTTTGACCACTGACCTTTGCTGTGTCAAACTCTACCCAGCTTGCCTCCTCTGAGGCCTTCAAAGGTCTCTGGCCACGATTTTTTGAATCTATAGTTTAATAACTGGTAGCGCACTCAAGAACAGCCATGTGTAATCTTAAAAGTCTTTATCATACATACTCACATAATGCCCTGACTTGTTGGTTCCCTAGTGAACACCTGGTCAGAAGACCCATGTGTTCACTACCAAACTCCTTACCTCTCTGTGTTATCCATCAGCTTGTCAGGGAGCCAGGTTAAAGAGAGCGGCTGCTGTCTGCAGTGGGCTTATAAAGGGCCTGTGAGGTCACACACACAGCCAACCAGCAAGAGAGCTGTCACCCATTACGAAGCTATCTCAATATGGCCAGGATCCCACTCACAGGGCAGTCCTATATCCACAGAGATTACTTCTGGACCACTCAATCTCCTGTTGCACTGTGGCGCCGCCCATTTAAAGGACCCTTACAATTCCTTTCTCTTGTTTTGTGGGAACCACACATCTCATCAAGCTAAACTTTTAGCACCAGCTATAGTTCACTTGATCCATGAGATGACAGAGTATTATTCCCAAGGAGGTACAAAGCAGCAGATCAGTAAACAGAAGTATGACAATGAGAACTAGGCTCAACAGTGGCCCAAGTGCTCAACCCATTCATTAAAGTCATACTCAAGGAGATAATAAGCCAAAGAGGTTGGATGCCAATGAGGTAGGATGCCAACACTGAGGTGGGAAGTCAACAAGGTAAAACATCACAATTCTAGTTAACAATTAAATATCAGTGAGGTAGGTTGTCACAATTCTAGTTACATTTATCACAATTCTAGACCAATTCTAGTTCTCACAATTCTCTATTGCACTTTTCACAGTCCTAGAGCAATTCTAGTTTCACAGGTGCACATAAGCAAAGTCATGTCCAGTAACATTGTCTCAATAACAACGGCAGGTGGGTGCGTTGGTTTTTCACCCACTAATTTAAAAGCATAGTCCTTCAATAGAAAGCATAGGGCAAAGCCTCTCCCCAGGCCACCATATGGCAAGTAGCCACGGGAGAAGCAAGCAGGCCCATTGTCCATTTACAGTCTTTATATTGCATGTCACCCAAAACAGTCCATTTAAGCTGCTACACTGGAACTGTCTGTGGTCTCTGGTGTCACAGTCAGGAGGGACATTGCTGCCATCAGCGTCTGAAGGGATGCTGACATCTGGCTGGTTCCTCTGGGCTGTTGTCTGGTCCTTCTCTTGGATACCCAGGTCACAAATGTCTCTGGTGGGGATCAACTCCTCTGCTGCTGGATCTGCACCTAGGAAGGAATGTACCCCAGGGCCCCAAACCCTGGCCCAGCTTGGGCCTTTCCAAATGCCATCCAGGTCTTTCCACATCACAGTGGAAGGAAATTTCTTGTCAAAAAGATGAACAAAAGTCAGACAAAAGTCAGTCTGTCACTTAGCTGCACTTTCTGTGTATGCCCGAAGTTCATTGCTAAGGTAAAATGCAAAGAATTTAAAAATGTAAAACCAAAATAATTTAAAAGTGTAAAACTGAAATAGATTAAAAATGTAAAACCAAAATAACTTAAAAATATAAAATCAAAATAACTTAGTAATGTAAAATCAAAATACTTTAAAGATGTAAAATCAAAATAACTTAAAACTGTAAAATCAAAAGTGTTTAAAAATGTAAAATCAAAATTTATAAATTGCAAGCAATCACATATATGTATTGCCACATCTTGTGCATATCCCAAAATTCCCTTCTTTTGTTTAGAAGATAAGATCTTGGGGATATAGTTTGTGCAGTAATGACTTTACTAGTAGGATTATAAGAAATGCCAATGGAATGGGCAAAATCAAATTCAATGCAAAAACACCTAAAGGCATAATATTTGTAAGCCAATCCATAAACTGTCTTAAATACATATGAAATTTCTACAATGGAAAAATGGTTGATCACATGAATAGCTGCTTCTCTAGATTGGAATGAAGCCATAATGTCCATTGGTCTTAAAACACTAAATTTCAAACCATAAGGGTTTTGTCCTATAAGGAGCATAGGAGAGTGAAAAGAAAGATAAGCTATGTAGCTTTTTGCCATGCTCCTAGCTTCTTTAGTTATCACAATTTGCAAATATAAGACTCTAGCAGCCTTATTATAAAAGATATGATTTGAAGGTCCACTCTGAAAATGGACATGTAGGGTATAATATTTATCTGAGCACTTTGTCACTCGCTCTCGAAGTTCTTAAAAGAGCTGATACCTTTTCAGTGGCCTGCCACTCATACAGTTAATGAAACAAGAACACTCGGCTATGAAAGCTTCAATCCATCATATCCCTGAATTCTTTTGCCTAAAATCAAAGTTTGAGTTTCTGATACCGAATTGTACTTCAGGAGTGTGAATCAATAAATCTGATATTATATTTCCTCCTGGGTCAAAGATCACACACTGTCTATTTATTCTAGTGATTAAAACAGCAATTTTCCAAACCATTCTAAACATAAACACTGTTTTATAAGTATTCGTAGGGGGTTAGGCAATCAAGCCCACCTGTAGAAGTGAAAAATCCACAAGGTAAGAAAAGAGGAGTTCCAACTCTCCAAAGACTATCCTAGCAGTTTTAAAGTATAAAACTCCACTCTCTCTAACTGCAAGGTCTTATCCTTGTAAGGTTTCTTAGAAATTAGCTGAACTGTATTTTTAAAATTTTTCTGATTATAGTCAATACACCACAATTCCTTTTTGCCTTGGGCCACAAAGCCTACTCCTGTCTTTTGAAATGAAGACACAGGAATTTTGAATGGATTAATAGGCAGTGCTGATGATATTACAGCCCTTCCTTTTCCTCCTCCTTCTTCCTGGGCCCACTAAGGTGGGACTGAGGGAAGAGGGTCAGGAATTGGAAAATTCCCCAAAGGCTGATTTAAAATCCAACCTGAGCTTTGCATATAAAAAGAACTAAACTTCTTCTCAATGGAAGGGTTATCAATAAATTCCTTAAAACAATAATGCACAAGGTAAACCAACAAAACACTAAGAAGAATTTCTCCAACTGAAGTCCATGTGGTTCTTTTATTTCCCTCCTTAGCTTCAGCCACTGGTTTGAACTCTTCCTGTTCTAACAGTAGTAACCTAGCTTTTTCTTCTTTCTCTATCTCAACCTGTAATTTAACCTGCAATTCCAGTAACTCTTTTTTAATTGTTTGTCGTTCTATTTTTAACTCAACTTCTAGTTGTCGCATTTTATACTCTATACTGTCATACAAACACATTAGCTCTAGATTGCTCCCTTTCTGAGTTATATTTAATGGGTGTGGGGATAGCCTTCTCAGAGCTTGATTACAAGCTTCCTGCTGTTCTTCAGTGGTGATCTTTGTTAAAAGATCTTCCATCTGGCTCTTTAACCTATTTATATAAGCATTATGTTCAGCTGTATCCTTGAGCCTGATCCCAGAGTTATCTGGGTCCATATTGCCTCTCTGCCTTCCCTCCTAAGTGGCGTTTCTACGGGATCTTTCAGAATCTTAATTCTGAATATTAAATATTAATTTTCAAAACCTGATAATTTCTGATGCCCCACGTTCAGGCACCTTTTGTAACATGCCCTCCTAGCAGTTACAATTACTAGTCTATCCTATGCCCAACAGAGTACCTTTGACCACTGACCTTTGCAGTGTCAACTCTACCCAGCTCACCTCCTCTGAGACCTTCAAAGGTCTCTGGCCACAATTTCTTGAATCTGTAGTTTAATAACCAGTAGCACACTCAAGAACAGCCACGTGTAATCTTAAAAGCCTTTATTATACCTACTCACATAATGCCCTGATGTAAGGATGTGGTTCCCACAAAACAAGAGAAGGGAATTGTAAGGGCCCTTTAAATGGGCCGACACAATGCAATGAGAGATTGAGGCCCGGAAGTAATCTCTGTGGATATTAGGACTGCCATGTGGGTGGGATCTGGCCATATTGAGATATCTTCGTAATGGGTGACGACTCTCTCGCTGATTGGCTATGTGTGTGTGACCTCACAGGCCCTTTATAAGCCCACTGCAGACGCTCTCTTTAACCTGGCTCCCTGAGCCAAGCGAATGGATAGCCCAGAGAGGTAAGGATTTTGGTAGTGAACACATGGGTCTTCTGACCAGGGGTTCACTCGGGAACCAACAAGTCAGGGCATTATGTGAGTAGGTATAATAAAGGCTTTTAAGATTACACATGGCTGTTCTTGAGTGTGCTACCGGTTATTAAGCTACAGATTCAAGAGATTGTGGCCAGAGACCTTTGAAGGCCTCAGAGGAGGCGAGCCGGGTAGAGTTTGACATTGCAAAGGTCAGTGGTCAAAAGTACTCTGTTGGGCCTAGGACAGACTAGTAATTGTAACTGCCAGGAGGGCATGTTACACCCTGACTTGTTAATTCCCTAGTGAACACCTGGTCTGAAGACCCACATGTTCATTACCAAACTCTTTACCTCTCTGGCTATCCATCAGCTTGGCTCAGCTACTCCAGGCTAGGGAGCCAGGTTAAAGAGAGCGGCTGCTGTCTGCAATGGGCTTATAAAGGGCCTGTGAGGTCACACACACAGCCAACCAGCGAGAGAGCCGTCACCCAATCTGAAGCTATCTCAATATGGCCAGGATCCCACCCACAGGGAAAGCCTATATCCACAGAGATTACTTCTGGACCACTCAAACTCTTGTTGTGCTGTGGCCGCCCATTTAAAGGACCCTTACAATTCCCTTCTCTTGTTTTGTGGGAACTGCATCCTGCATCCTTACAATATATGGGATTTCTTTGGCCATCAGAGTCATGCCTGAAGTGTATGGCCTGTTAAAGCCATACAATATCATGTATGTGTCCTGGATTAACTATTAAAATGTTTAAGATGAAACGAGAGATTTCAATTGGCTGTGCTCTAGATTCTGTTGTCTGATGTCAAATACTGATTTAATTTTTATGGGAAATTAGGTAGATGAGATAGATTTGAAAGCTTTGTTTCAATTTACAGAGAGACAGAGAGAGCAAGAAAGAGAGAGAGAGAAAAGAGAGTGAGAGAGAGAAAGAAAGAGAGAGACAGAGACAGAGAGAGAGGGGGGAGGGAAGAGAGATACAGAGACACATGTGTGTCTTATATGGTCTGCCCAGTGACATTTCATTGGAAAGGCAATCTCTCCTGTTTTCTCTTTCTTACCATAATCTCCTCAAAAACAGAATTTCACCAACTTGGATACATGCTCTACACAGAATTTACAAATACATGCCTGTCAGTTCAGGATAGTCTTGCAAACTGTGCCATGGACCATTCCTGGAAAGGGTAGTAAGGCTTTGATAGGATTAAAATGTTCTTTTCTGAGATTTAAAATAATTTCTGAAATCCTGAAAAAAAGTGGTTTGCATTTGGAAGGAAAAAATGGTCACAGCAGGTTGGGGTAAATGGGAAAAAGAAAATGGTCATTTTTCAAGCTTTTGAAGTGGTAGTGATGGTGGTGGTAATATACTTGTAACTTCTCTCTCTCTCTCTTTCTGTCTCTCTCCCTTCTTTTTCTTTTTCCTCTCTCTCTCTCTATTTATCCTTCCGCTCTCTCTCCTCCCTCTCTCTTGCTATCTCTTTTCTCTTTCCACTTCTCTCTCTGTTCTTTTAATCTTTCTCTTCTTTCATTTCTCTTTTTCTTCTCTTCTCTCTTCTATTTCTTTCCTCTCTACCTCTCTCTTTCCTACATTCTCACTCTCTCTACTTTTCTCTTTTCTCTTCTCTCCTCCTCCAAGATTTCTCCTTTTCCCTTTCCTCCCCTATAGCCTCTCTTCCTCTCTTCATTCTCTTCCCTCTTCCCTTTCAAAATATGTAACTGCCCACATCTAAGACTTTGAATCTGGTATCTCACCCTAGGGAATTCTTAAAGCCACCCTTCTCTCCTCCTCCTTTCTCCACTTTCCATCTGCTCTGCTCCAAAGTGAATCACTGCACAGCCTGATTAGTCCTTAAAATTAATCTTTAAAACAAGGCAGTCTTATGTCACTGGGATGTATCATATCCCTCTTAAATGGGGATGGTTTCATTTTCGTAGGCCCAGAGCACTGATCTCTGCAAATAGTAGGGGCTTAATAAATGTTTGTTGAATTGAATTAGTATGGTTCAGTCATCCTTTTGCCTGGAGATGGGGGCTGGGTGAGAAGTCCCTTGAGGCTCTGTGCTTCATGTTGGAATGTAATGGAATAGAGAAAGAAAGACTTTTTGTGGCTGTGGTAAACCTAGAAATCAGACATGATGCCTTTCCCAAATCCTGTGCTAATGATCACTAATAAATCTGCTGCAAATGGGGCTGTACTGAGAACTTGAGGAGAGCGTGGGCATCAAAGGTCTGTGTGTGTTAGAGAGGAATGTCTTTTAACATATGCTCCCATGGATAGGCAGCCCAAACTGTTCCAAACTTTGGTGGGATGATTGACTCATCAGCTCAGGTTCAACCAAGTCTTCCCAGTCCATTCCACCATGAGACATTAGCAAGGCTCTCTCAGGGAGATTCTAGCTCAGCTCCCCATATGCCACTAAGATCTTTTCTTCCTGTCTCAATCTGGTTGTTGGCAGTTACTTCTATTTTCTGGACAAGCTGTTCTGTCCTTGACCTTAGAAACAGTGGCACTATCATATGTAAAGCCCTAATGTGCTCTAGGTGCCATTGATGGGAGACAAAAAGAATTAAGAAAGGAAAATCCCTCATAGCAAATGAAGAACCAAATAAAAGACATAAATATGCTTGAAATTAATTTTTTCATAGATATAAAAGCTCTGAGTTTGACATTAAGAGACCTGTCTTTTAATCTTGGTTTATTTACTACTTATGTGACTATAGACAAATCACAGGATCAGAAATTTCTGGAAGATTAGACAGAACCCCTATTTAATAGATAAAGAAACAGAAGTTCTTAAAAATTCAAGTCCATGCTTAAGGTCATGATGAATGGTAGAGTCAGAATTTGAACCCAGGTTCTCTGGTGCTAAAAACGTTACTGTTTCTACTCAATCACTGACTATCAAAATTTTTAACTCCTTCTTGATCTTAATTTGTATGTTTAATACAGTATCTAGCACATAACAGAAATTTAATAAATACTTGGGGATTTAATTATAAATTGAAGGGGCTAGAGTAGATGATTTGTGAGGACCTTTCCAGTTTTAAGTGAGAAGTGAGGTGGTATTTTTGGAAAAGAATACTGGACTTGGAGTTAGTAAACCTCATTTCAAATCTGGGCTCTTACATTTATTAGGGATGTGACTATGAGTGAGTTGCGTAATCTCTTAAGACCTTGGCTTTTCTATCTTTAAAATGTTTTTAGTGCTTATATTGTATAGTTATTATAAGAACCATATGAGATAATGATTTCTGTGAAATGCTTTGCAAGCCTCAAAACACTAAATGATTGTTGCCCATTATCATTAAATTCTATGATACTGTGATCATGTAATCAAGTTAAAAACTAAATAGTATGATTCACTTCCAAGAGTTAAGATGGCAAGGAAAGCAGTAAATCACTGTAACTCTCTCATATTCACCTCCAAACAACCATAAAATAGCTTCCCAAAACAAATCCTGGAAAAGCATTACCAGCAAAAAGATGGGGTGAAACAATTTTTTAGCCCAAAGAATTTGGAAGATTGCCACATGGGTGAAAGGGGAATGCAGTCCAGGACAGGACATGTCTCAGCAAGCCAGTAGCAAGTTTCATCTCCGCAAACTAGCAGGAGATCATGAATTCCAGTGCCAGGGAATCAAGCAAACAAACACCAATACCAAGACCCCTCATATGCCTCAGCATAGCCAGGGGAACAGGAAGAGTCAACTTGGGAGAACAGCCAGGTTCTTCAGCATAGCCCCAAGCAAACAAGCAAACCTGTAGCAGTCAGACCAACACTTGCTTCAATATAGCTCCAGAAAAATGTAGGAATACTTTACTGGCCCCAGCTCATGCTAGATGCCAGTACTAGGATCTTGCTCAGTACCAGGTAAGTTGCCAGACCTCTACATCTTCCAGTAGACCAGCCATCCCCCACCTCACTCCCTCAGCACAGCACAAAACAAGAGGGTCCTCCATGGTCCTCAAGGAAACATTATTGCAGATAAACAATCAGGATCTGGAGTTCCTGGCATAAGAAGTTTAAGACATCCTTCCATTCTAGTAAAAATTTAAAAGAAAGGAGAAAGGCTGAATAAAAATGAACAAAAACAACAACAAGGAATCTGACAATAGAAAGTTATTCTGGTGACAGGGAAGATCAAGACACAAATTCAGAAGAGGATAACAATGTCAAAACACCTGTGTGCAAAACCAAACAAAAATGGAAAATAGTCTTAAGCTCAGAAAAAAATCATGGAAGGATCAAGCAGGAGCTAAAAATCATATAAGAGGTAGAAGAAAAATTGGGAAAAGAAACAAGAGTGATACAAGAGAATTATGAAAAAAGAGTCAACATCTTGGAAAAAGAAAACAGTTTAAAAAGCACAAATGGAAAAGGAGATTTTAAAATTCACTAAAGAAAACAAATCCTTAAAAAGTACAATTGGCCAAATGGAAAAGGAAGTATAAAAATGGAGAAAAACAAATCCTTAAAGACAAGTGGAAACATTCAAAAGAATGAAAAAAAATAGAAAAAATGTAAAATATCTCATGTAAAAACAACTGACTTGGGAAAAAGATCCAACAAAGACAATATCAGAATTACTGGAATACCTGAGAGCCATAATCAAAAGAGAAACATGGTCAGTATCTTTCAAGAAATTATCAAGGAAAATTGTCCTGATATCCTGGAACCAGTGAGCAAAATGATATTATTAGAGTCCATTGATCTCCTCATGAAATAGATCCCAAAATAAAAACTCTAAGGTACATTTTTGTTAAATTTTAGAACTATCAGTTCAAGTGAAATACTGCAAGTGTCCAGAAGAAATAATTCAAATATTGGAGAACCACAACCAGGAAAACACATGACTTAAGCAAGTCATAGAACATGATATTCTGGAAAGCAAAGGATCTAAAACTACAATAAAAAACACCTACCCAGAGAAAGTAACCTTAATACTTCAAGAAAAATGACTATTCAATGAAATAGATGGATTTCAAGGTTTTATAAGGAGAGGACTAGAACTGAACTGGCATCTAGCATGAGCTGGGACCAGTGAAGTATTCTTTAATGTTAAAGCCCAAGAGAGGCCTAAAAACAAAACAAAACAAAACAAAACAAAACAAAACAAAACAAACAAACAAAAAAAAAAAAAGGGAAAAGAAAACATAATAGAGTCAATGGAGTTGAACTGTTAACATCCCTACATGGGAAGATGATACTTGTAATTCTTTAAAATGTACTAATATTATATATAGCTAGAAGAAATATACATAGACAGAGGGTATGGATATAAGGTGACTGTAAGAGCCCTTTAAATGGGCGGTGCCACAGCGCATTGGGAGATTGAGGCCCAGAAGTAATTTCTGTGGATATTAGGACTGCCTTGTAGGTGGGATCTTGGCCACATTGTAATAGGTGACTCTCTTGCTGATTGGCTGTGTGTGTGACCTCACAGGCCCTTTATAAGCCCACTGCAGGCAGCAATCGCTCTCTTTAACCTGGCGCTCTTTACCCTGGCTCCCTAGCCTGGGTGGCCAAGCCAAGATAGGTAGCCAAAAAAGGTAAGGATTTTGGTAGTGAACCCGTGGGTCTTCTGACCAGGTGTTCACTCGGGAACCAACAAGTCAGGGCATCAGTCAGGGCATTATGTGAGTAGGTATAATAAAGGCTTTTAAGATTACACATGGCTGTTCTTGAGTGCACTACTGGTTATTAAACTATAGATTCAAAAAATCGTGGCCAGAGACCTTTGAAGGCCTCAGAGGAGACGAGCCGGGTAGAGTTGACACTGCAAAGGTCAGTGGTCAAAGGTACTCTGGTGGGTCTAGGACAGACTAGTAATTGTAACTGCCAGGAGTGCATGCTACAGGTGACTTTGAGGGAATGATAGAAAAATAATTAAGGGGAGAGAAAGAAGAGAACATATAGAGGAAAGGAGAGGTAGAATGTTGTTAATTATTTCACATGAAGAGGTGAGAAAATCCTATTACAGTAGAGAGAAAGATGGAAGGTTGGGCATTGCTTGAACTTTAATCTTATCAGTATTGTAACAAATAGGGAATAATAGACATAATCAATTGAATAGAGAAATCTATCTTACCCAACAGAAAAGTAGGAGGGAAGAAGATTGAGTAAAAGAAGGGGGGAGCCGACAGAAGAGAGGGCAGAATGGGGGAGGCGGGAGATAGAAGCAAAACAATCATAGGAAGAAAGAAGAGAGAGGACAAATAAGAGGAAAAAAATAGGATGAAAGGAAATACACAGTAATCATAATTGGAAATGTGAATGTGATGAACTCTCTCATAAAATAGAAGTAGATAGTAGAGTGAATCAAAAAAGCAGAATCCTACAATGTTATTTACAAGAAACATATTTGAAGAGACATACACAGATTAAAGGTAAAGTACAAAATCTATTATGCTTCTGCTGAAGTAAAAAAAAAAAAAAGCATAGGTAGCAATCCTGATTACAGGCAAAGCAAAAATAAAAACAGACCTAATTAAAAGATATATAGAAGGAAACTACATATTGCTAAAAAAGGTACCATAGACAACGAAGTTGATATTAATACTAAACATATATTCACCAAGTGGTATAGCACCCAAATTCTTACTTTTGAGATTGCTGATGCCATTTCTTTTTCTTTTCTTTCTTTCTTTTTTAATTAAAGCTTTTTATTTACAAAATATATGCATGCGTAATGTAATTTTTCAACACTGACCCTTGTAAAATCTTGTGTTTCAAATTTTCCCCTCCTTCCCTCCACCCCCTCTTTTAGATGTCAGGTAATCCAATACATGTTAAATATATGTTAAATCCAATATATGTGTACATATTTATATAGTTATCTTGCTGCACAAGAAAAATCAGATCAAGAAAAAAAAACTGAGAAAGAAAACAAAATTCAAACAAGCAACAACAGAAAGTGAAAATGCTATGTTGTGGTCCAAGTCAGTTCCCACAGTCCTCTTTCTGAGTGTAGATATCTCTCTTCATCATAAGATTATTGGAACTGATTAGAATCATCTCATTGTTGAAGAGCCACTTCCATCAGAATTGATCATCTTATAAATCTTGTTGCCGTGTACAATGATCTCCTAGTTCTGCTCCTTTCACTTAACATCAATTCATTATAATTGATTCATTCAGGCCTCTCTAAAATCATCCTGCTGATCATTTCTTATGAAATAATAATATTCCATAACATTCATATAACTTATTCAGCTATTCTCCAACTGATGAGCATCCACTCACTTTCCAATTTCTTGCCACAATAAAAAGAGCTGCCATAAACATTTTTGCACATGTGTATCCCTTTCCCTCCTTTAAGATCTCTCTGGGACATAAGCCCAGTAGAAACACTAGCATCCAAATTTTTTAAGGTGAAGTTAAGTGAATTACAGAAAGAAATAGACAGCAAAACTATATTTGTGGGGGACTTCAACTGTTCTCTCTCAGAACTTGATAAATCTAACCAAAAAAACATGAAAGAAACTAAGGAGAAGAATAGGATATTAGAAAATTAGGTATGACAGACCTTTGAAGAAAACTTATTGGGAATATAAAGGAACATATTTTCTTATCATGTACCTTTTTGGTACATGGCATCGAATACATTGACCATGTATTAGGGCATAAAAACTTAAAAAAAATCACATGTAGAAAGACAGAAGTATTAAATGTGTTCTTTTTAGATTATAATGCAATAAAATTACAGTCAACAAAAAGCAGTAAAAGATTAAAAATTAATTGGAAATGAAATAACCTAATCTTAAAGAATCAGTGAGTCAAAAAAATTCATTAAATTCATTAAAGAGAACAACAAAAATCCCAAAATTTGTGGGATGAAGCCAAAACAGTACTTATGGGAAAATTTACTTCTTTAAATTCTCACATCAAACAAAATAGAGAAAGAGCAGATCAATGAATTGAACATGCAACTAAAAGAACCTGGAAAAAGAACAAATTAAATATCCCTAATTGAACAAGTGAAAATTCTGAAAACCAAAGGTGAGATTAACAAAATTGAAAGTAAAAATACCAAGCATTGAGCTAATAAGTGAAAGTTGGAGATGATTTTATGAAAAAAAAAAACCAGTAAGATAGCTAAGTCACTGGTTAATTTGACTATAAAAAAGAAAACCAAATATCTAGTATCAAAAATGAAAAAAGTGAAATCATCACCCATGAAAAAAGAAATGAAAGCAATTATTAAGAAATATTTTGCCTGATTATCTGCCAATATATCTTACAATCTGAGCAAAATTGATGAATATTTATGAAAACAGAAATTACTTAGCTGGACAGAACAGGAAATAGAATGTCTAACTAACTCCATGCTAGAAAAAGAAATTGAACAAGCCATTAATGAAATCCCTAAGAAAAACATCCCCGGGGCCAGATGGGTTCACAAGTGAATTCTACCAAACTTTTTTTGGTCCTTTTAATTTTTATTTTTTTTATTAAAGCTTTTAATTTTCAAAACATATGTAGATAGTTTTCAATACTAACCCTGCAAAACCTTGTGTTTCAATTTTTTTCTCCCCCTCTTTCCTCATCCCTTCCCTAAACAGCAAGTAATCCATTATATTAAACATGTGCAATTTTTCTATACATATTTCTACTATTATGCTACACAAGAAAAATAAGATTAAAAAAAGAAAAAAATGAGAAAGAAAACAAAATGTAAGTCCCCATAGTTCTCTGTCTGGGCTCTCTTTTTCTCAATGTCTCTCTTCAACACAAGAACTCGTCTGAATCATCTCATTGCTGAAAAGAATCACATCCATCAAATAGATCATTTTATAATCTTACTATTGCCATTCAACCAAACATTTAAAACCACTGCCACTGCACTGTGCTCTATTCTCACTCAGGGGCAATAAACCTTTCTTGGTGACCTTCTAAGCTGTTTTTGATGCTTGTGGGCTGAAAGGTTTGGAAACTGCTGCTGCTACTATTGATTCAATCACCTGGAGACCTGTTCCTGGTTTACTGGGGCCAGGCTTTGCTGTTAGGGCTTGCACTACTGTGCTGCATTCTCACCCTGATGTGATAGACCTTTTTTTTTTTTTAACTAACCTTCTAAGTTGTCCTGGAAAATTGTTTCACTCCATCCATCTTCACTTTAGAATTTATTTAGGGTCAAAGTATTTAGAGAGGTTTGGGGGAAAGTTTGGATGAGTCCCTGTCTTTATTTCACAATCTTGGTTCCACCTCCAAGCAGGTGGATTTCAGAAAAACCTGTAAAGATTAGTATTAACTGAAGCAAAGTGAAATGAGCAGAACCAGGACAACATTGTACATAGTATCACCAACACTGTTTGATTATCAACTATGAATGACTCAGTTCTTCTCAACAACACAATGATCCAAGACAAATACAAAAGACACATAAAGGAAAATTATTTCTACATCCGGATAAAGAATGGAAGGATTCTGAATGCAGATTGAAACATACTTTTTAAATTTTATTTCTTTCATGTTTTTTCCCTTTTGATCTGTTTCTTCTTTCACAACTGTGACTCATGTGGAAATATATTTGTAAGATCTTGTTCAAAATTGTCTTGATGTGTAATTGGGGGGAAAATATGATTAAAAAACCTAAATAGTGTGAACAACAGAATTACCCATAGTTCTTCTTTTGGCCTAAAACTCTGTATCTGTTTGGAATGGGATGCTTGTGTGCAAGAGAATAAAGCTTAGGCAAGAGGATAGTTGAGGTAATAAATGGAAATTGCATATGGTGTTTATCCATTAAGGACATTCCTAAATAATTCATTTTGATTCTGTCCTTTGTGAATTTATTAAGCCACAGTTTGAACCTATTTGTATTTTGAATATTGTGTGTCTGTGAATATGTGTGTGTGTGTGTGTGTGTGTGTGTGTGTGTGTGTGGAGGACAATAAGATGTGAAAAATTATGTAAAAACTAGAACTTCTTAATTGGGGACTGGAAACCAAGCACTGTTTTATTGCTTTTACCACTAACAGATTTTTTTTCCCCACGAATTGATTGTGATGACATCATGCCATTGTGTCAATAGCCTTGTGAAAGAAGTACTCGAAAAACAGGAATGTTTAACCTGTACACAACTGAGGAGGAAAATATTCAAAGTACTGTCATAGGAAAGAGGAATTATACATGATTCATTCTATGAGATGAAAGAAACCTGAGAATACATTCAGAATAATTCATATTTGAGCAGGGATACTTTTTACAATATTTCTGATAATCAGTCATTGAACTTGCACTTGAAAACCTTCAATATGAGTGAGCTTACAATTGTTTAAGGTTTTTTATTTTTAAGAAGTTCTTGCTTATGTTGAGTTCACATCACCCTTTGGTCCTAGTAGTGATTTTTGAGATCACACAAAATAAATCCAATTCTTTTTCCACATGGTAGTCCTTCAACTATTTTAAGACAAGCATTGTGCTTTTTCTTTGTTGTTATTGTTCTATCATTTTGGTCCTGTCCAACTTTTTGTGTTTTCTTTTTTGCAAAGATACAGGAGTAGTTTCCTATTTCCTTTTCCAGCTATTTAACAGATGAGGAAACTGAAGTGAAAAGAATTAAGTGACTTGGCCACATAGCTAGTAAGCATCTGAGACTAGATTTAAACTCAGTCCCCCTGATTCCAGGTCCACCACTCCATCTATTATTCCACCTAACTGTCCATGACTGCTTCTTATCTCCACATTAAACATTCCTATTCATAAAATCTAGAGTTAGAAAGGATCTTAGAAGTAATTTATTCCAACCCAGTTTTTTTTTTTTTTTTTTTTTTTTTTGGTGATGAGGAAACTGAAGTACAGGAAGGCTAAGTGACTTAGAGAGAGGTAGCAGCTAGAATTTCAATTTAGCCTCTTTGAGTTCAAAATGAGTTCCTTTTTCTATTCTGCTGTGGTATATGTCAATAGATTTGGGTATATCATGGTTTGAATTTTCTTTTTATTTTAAATGTCTTTCCCTGGATACCTTGAATTTGTCAATTTACTTACTGAAATAAGGCAACCAGAACTAGAAATTCATTTGTGGTTTGATCAGGGCAAAGTGCAGTAAGAATATGGCCTTCCTTTTCTTTTAGACACACAGCAGTCTAAGATCACATTCATTTATGAAGTCCTAATCCTGTTCAAAGGATGCTTGAGGCTTTCAAAGGCTTTGTTAGTGTCTAAGTCTTACACGTTCTACCAAGTTAGAAAGGCTTAATGACTGGCTAATGAGAGACAGAGAGCCTGTCATGTCAGAACAAGCTCCCTAAATTTGGAGATGTTTATCACCACATATTTGAGTACTAAATCAGGCATTATTTGACTATTAAAATAAGGAGGGGTTTCATTCTGTGCCACTTGAGAGGGTCCCCCATCCTGACAAAATAACAGAACTTTCAAAGCATTAAAAGTATGCGATTGAATTAACTTTCTGTTTGCTATGTTCTTTTGTTGATGCCTTTTGAACTTTAGTAGTAAACTGAAACCTCCAGGTCTTTTTAAGATAAACTGTTTTCTGTGCATACCCTTTGATCCAGCAGTGTCTCTACTGGAACTGTATCCCAAAAAGGTCATAAAAAGGGGAAAGGACCCACATGTTCAAAAATGTTTATAGCAGTCCTTTTTGTAGTGACAAGAACTAGAAAGTGAGTGGATGCCCATCAGTTGGAGAATGGCTGAATAAGTTCTGGTATCTGAATGTTACGGAATATTATTATTCCATAAAAAATTATCATCAGGATGATTTCAGAAAGGCCTGGAAAGACTTACATGAATTGATGCTAATGAAGTGAGTAGAACCAAGAGAACATTGTACCCAGCAACAGCAAAATTATGCAATGATCAATTTTGATGGATGTGGGTTTTTTCAACAGCAAGGTGATTCAGGCCAGTTCCAATGATCTTGTGATAGAGAGAGCCATCTGCACCCAGAGACAGGATTGTAGGGTCTGAGAGTGGATTACAACATAGCATTTTCACCATTTTGGGTTGTTATTTGCTTGCTTTTTGTTTCTTTCTCTTTTTTTCCCTTTTTGATCAGATTTATCTTGTGCAGCATGATAATTATGGAAATATGTATACATATTTAACATATATTGGATTACTTGCTGTCTGGGGAAAGAGTGGGGAGAAGGGAGGGAGAAAAATTTGGAATATAAGGTTTTATAAAGGTGAATGTTGAAAATTATATTTGCATATATTTCAAAAATAAAAAGCTATTAAAAAAAGATAAACGGGTTTCTAATCAACTCATTCTTCTAGCCCACCAAGATATGTTCGGTTTTGATTCTCTTTTTCAAAATACATTCTATTCCCTGCTTCTAGCTTTGTGATATCCATAAACCATATGTGTCTTTATTAGTGTAAATAATAAAAATATAAATAGAATAGTTTCAAGGGCATTGTCCTGTGACCCTCCACTAGAGATCTCCTTATGAGTTCACATTGCCCCATAATCACTTTTCTGACTCTGACCATTCAACTAGTTTAGAATCCATCCAACTGTTCTTTATAGGACTCACATATCTCTATAATCCTTGTTTGATTGTTTGCTTTCAGTTTTCATTCTCAAAGGTATTTTCAGTTTCTTCAAGTTTCTAGGTAGTTCAGCAGATAGAGTGAAGAGATTGAAGTTAGGAAGGTCTGAGTTCAAATCTTTTTTCATGTGCTTATTAGCTTTGTGACTTTTCTTGGCTTCAGTTTGCTTATTCATTAAATGAGGGAGATTGGAATTTATGCTCTATTATCTTGTAGTCATATTCAAATGTTTGATAAGCAGAAATGAAGCCAAGAATTTGAGATCATTCAAGAGCATACCTCCCTCCCCACACCAGCTCAGTTGGCTGTATCAAAGAGCAGCCCTGAACCTTTTGATGCCCTACAAAAAGACCCATGCATTTACAAAGTTCTACACTTTCATGGAAAGGGACTTTAATCTTCTGCACACAACAAAGCCATTGTATAAATGCTTTTAGGCCTTAAATTTTTATTGTTAAATACAAATTTCGAGTAAATGAGTTTCTAATATGTGGAATAAGACCTGACTTTTTGAACAATGGATGGAGTAAAATTCATGCCAAGATTCCTCCCCAGCTTGGATATTAGGATCCTTACTCCCTAACTTTCTTGTAATAATATTTATACCATACACCTGTTTGGCTCTTTTGCATATATTTCCACACTTGTTCCTTATATCAGTCTTGCCTGTTTGGAAGAATAGGCACAATTTCTCCATTTTACAGACGAGTAAACTGAGACTTGCCTCAGATCATAAATTAGGGAATTGTTCAACTAGAACTCAAGTCTTTTGCTTCTTAGACCATTCCCCTCCCCTCTTTCTCTATTATACTATCCTGCTTTACCTTATATCAAATTGTTACTGTCTCTTGTTCTGTTTGAGGGACATGTTTTTGATCTGTGGTACATCTGGGCAGAGCATTAGCCTATGAAATTATATAACATGGAGCAGTGTGATGACAACCTAGGTTTCTGTTCTTCTTAAGAAATGGAAAATACAGAATAAAAGAGAATGGGGCATATAGATCCTTTTTTAACTTTCATTTTCCTCAACCAACAGTGGTAAGATTAAGTGATGACCTAACCCTTCACAAAGATTCCCAGAATAAGCAATCTGTCAAGGAGTTTGGCACACATTAAACTGTAGCTTGTTGCCGTTCCCTTCTCCCAGCACCTGACAATAATAAACAGATAATAGGAATAGAGCAGTTTCTTAGGTGAATTTTCTTGCATCATCTCTTATCTACTGCAGCTGAACTTGCCCCATTCTTGGATGAACCCACCTGATATTAAAAATTTACTGCTTCCTTATGAGTGATTAAATAGCATCTTCTCTTTTAATAAATTGATCAGTTCCATAGCCACAGGACTTCATTTGTATAAAGCAAGAGACTTGAGAGTAGAATCAATGAACTTGTACTTAGCACCAGAAAATAGGATCAGGAGCAGTGATTTCTGAGGGGCAGATATAAATTCAATGTAAGGAAAAACTTTCTAAAACCTAGAGCTATCCAAAATGGATTGGGATGAGTTGCCTTGGGAAGTATTGTTCTTTTCACTGGAGATCCTCTAGTAAAGGCTGGATTACTACTAGTCAATGATGTTATACAGAGTATTCCTATGTGGGTACCAATAGTACTACTACTATGTGATAACTATGATGCTGTGATTTTGTGGAGCTTGAATGATTATGACTTATTATTGTTGTTCTTTCTCTGGATAAGTGGGATGGATACTAGCTTCCTGGATAGGAAACTCAAAATTTTTAATTTATTATTTTTTTTAAAGGGAAAAGGAAATTTGGTTTAAAGGAGAGGAATCTATTAGTCTGAGAGGTAATATAGAATAATGGACAGAGTACTGACTTTGGAGTCAAAAAACAGACTTGGATTTGAATCTGATATCTACTACTTGGTGTCTACTACCAAGTCACTTACATTCTCTGAGCCTCAGTTTCCTAGTATATAAAATGGAAGTAATAATATATGCATTGCTTTCTTTATAGGGTTGTTGTGAAGAGTAAATAAGATGATACATAGAAAGTGTTTCTATAAACTTTTTAAATCTTAAAATGCTACATAAA
Source organism: Sminthopsis crassicaudata (assembly GCF_048593235.1). Lineage (NCBI taxonomy): Eukaryota > Metazoa > Chordata > Mammalia > Dasyuromorphia > Dasyuridae > Sminthopsis > Sminthopsis crassicaudata. The sequence continues at coordinate 252,942,381 of NC_133618.1, forward strand.
TATGAGCAATTATTATTAAAAAGGAGAGGAAGGAGAGCAAAGAAGTTGCTTTGGGACTGGAGGATAGCAAAAAGGAGGGAAAAGATGTATTCTTGAACTTGAAAGCCAATGGACTTGATTTTGATTTCTGACACAATTCCAGAACACATTATGGAAAGGATGGATCATGAGCACTTAGAAAGGGAAACGATGACCATTAAGAACCAACATAGAGTCATCAAGAATAGGTCATGCCAGACTAACCTAATTTCTTTTTTGACAAGGTTATTAGATTGCCCCATTGTTACTGATGCTCCTGTCATCCTGGGGACATAGGAAATACCTTTTTGCTTCATTTAAAGAAGCAATTGAGGGGGGAAAGGCCTTTCAGACTGTGCCTACCCAAAGCTTAAACATACAAATACAAACTAAAGTGTTTAGTCATCTACCCAGATGTTTCCAGATAGATATTTTTTTCTGGGTAGAAAAAAAAAAAAAGCAAAATAAAACAAAGCACTGAATGACTGATTTTAAAAAAATCATCTTAGATGTTCACAAGTTTAGGTCAAGAATAAAAACTGATTATTGACTGGTTGTAAAAGAAAGCCACATCAGTCTCTCAGAAGAAATCTCTGAAAAACTCAATATTAAGTTTTTAGTAATATGAATGTCTGCATGTGTATAATTTCAAGTAAATACATATATGTATATATGACTATATGTGCTTATGACTCTGTGAAGATCCAAAGGATACTAGACATGATGTCTCTGAATTTCAGTAGTGAATACAGTATTCTTATAGACAAAATAAAAAGAGAAATAAAGGCTAGATGATGAAAGTTAAATTGATTTAAAATTAGTTGAATAACAAAATATAAAGAATAGTTACTAGTGGATTGAAATCACCTTGCAGGGCAGGTCTCTAGATGAGTAGAACAGTTCTGTCTTTGGCCCTGTTCTGGAACAATTTTTATCAATGACTTGGCTAATGGCAAAGCTAACTTCTTTCTTCCTTCCTTCCTTCCCTCCTTCCCTCCTTCCCTTCCTTCCCTCCTTCCTTCCTTCCCTCCTTCCCTCCTTCCTTCCTTCCCTCCTTCCCTCCCTCCTTACCTTCCTTCCCCTCCTTCCCTTCCTTCCTTCCTTCCTTCCCTCCTTCCTTCCTTCCTTCCTTCCTTCCTTCCTTCCTTCCTTCCTTCCTTTCTTCCTTCCTTTCTTCTTTCATTCCTTTCTTTCTTTTCTTTCTTTCTTTTCTTTCTTTCTCTTTCTTTCTTTCTTTCTTTCTTTCTTTCTTCTTCTTTCTTTCTTTCTTTCTTTCTTTCTTTCTTTCTTTCTTTCTTTCTTTCTTTCTTTCTTTCTTTCTTTCTTTCTTTCTTTCTTCTTTCTTTCTTTCTTTCTTTTTTTCTCTTTCTTTCTTTCCTTTCTTTCTTCCTTCCCCTCCTTCCTTCCCTCCCTCCTTCCTTCCTTCCTTCCTTCCTTCCTTCCTTCCTTCCTTCCTTCCTTCCTTCCTTCCTTCCTTCCTTCCTTCCTTCCTTCCTTCCTTCCTTCCTTTCCTTCCTTCCTTTCCTCCCTTCCTTTCCTCCCTTCCTTTCCTTCTTTCCTTCCAGTTGTGACTGATTTTCCTGGGGAATGATAATTGCCTACAAATATTTGAAAGCTTGTCAAGTAGAAGGAGATTATACTTATTACTGGCTTTATCATTGAATGGGTGTGGCCTCAGTCAAATTAAGACCAAAGACCTTAGTTTAAAAAGATGACTAGATGACATCTAGGGCCATCTCTAGTCATCCTGATTTTTATCTGGCCACTGGACCCAAATGGCTTTGGAGGAAAAAATGAAGCTGGTGACTTTGCAACTGCCCTCTCACTTAAATCCAATTCACTGGAATGTCATGATATCACCTCTCTAATTTTATGGTTGTCTTTAAGAACAAAGGGATGAACAAAAACAAGAAGAAATTCCACTACAGTGGAAAGAGCATGGGCTTCTGGAGTCAGAATACCTTAGTTCAAATCCTGGCTCTATATGATTTATTACTTTTGTGACCTCCATATATTGGCTTCAGTTTCTCAATTATAAAATGAGAAAGTTGGACTAAATAATCTAAGGTCCCTTCCAATTCTAAATCTTATGATATTTATAACCTTTAATGAGCTAGAAAGTCTCTTGTCTTCTCTCGAGAGGTTAGTGAGACGAGTAGATTGAGAGCCTTTTCCTCTCTATATCTAAGGAGTCATGAAATTTGAAGGCAGGGATAGGTAATAAGAAGGAGAACAGAGCAGGTTCTCAAAAAAGTCTCCGTAACTTTAGACGTTGGATAGAATTTGATTGGTTAATGTTTAATAGGGATTAGCTGATCAAAGCCTTTAGTTCTTGGGAATTTCTGACCTTCAGGGAATGTAGTAGAGTTATGGGATATCCTGATAAAAGATTATACTTTCATATGGTTAGGTTCTAGGACTAGAAACATTTTACTGAGCTAATGCTATGAGACCATGAACTTAAGAAAGTATATAAGGCTGGCTCTGTCATGGTTTAGTACATAATAAGCCTGTAACATTTCCCAGATTCAGTATTTTTCTTCATTATCACAGACATGATCCATGCTTTTAAATAACACACTACAGTGAAAAGATCACTGGATTCGCTGATTCTATCTCTGTCATTTACTACCTGTGTGACCTTGGACAAAGTACTTAACCCTTCTAAGCTTCAATTTTTCTCGTCTGTAAAATGAGAGACTTGGGCTAAATGACTTCCAAGGTCTCTTCCAGTTCTAAATCTATGATCTTAAATGACTTTCTGAATAGAAGACATTTGAATTGATTGAAGTCCAGGTTCTCCAAACTTATGCTTCATGGCATGTGGCCAGGATCATTTCCCAAAGGGTGAGAAGACACTGTAGCTCATGAAATTGTGGAGAGAGGGAAGTTGACTATAAAGCTCCCCAAGTATGTTTAAAATCCGTGTGATTTTGTCATAAGGAAGGCAGATGGCTGCACAACTGTGACCGTGTTTTCCTCTTATGTAAAAGGCCTCGTTTGGAAAATAACTCTTTTTGGTTTGATTTGCCATGCAAGTAATTTTGATTCATCCGGATGGACTCTCTGTTCCTGAGAGCTCTGCTGCCTTTTCAGCTTACTCCAGATCCAGGCGAGCAGAGCCTTAGGGATTCTTCTTAGACACTACTGTGGGTCACTATTTCCTGGAAGAATTGGAAGCTTAAAATATGTTGTTGTTGTTTTAATAAGACAAAAGGCATATTATCTAAAGTGCTTTCCCAATTATTATTTCATTAGAGTTTATGATAGCTCCTTGAGGTAGTCAGGGCAGGGAATGTTATCCCCATGTGACTTATGAGGAAACTAATCTAAGAGAAGCTACTGAGCTGTATAGAACGTTAATAGTGGAGGAAGGAATAGAATTCATGTCTTGATTCAATCGATGATGTCAGAGAATTTAATTGTGCTATTGTTCAATTCAACAAATATTTTAGTGTTATGTGCTAGGTATTGTCCAAGGTCCTAGGAATACAGAGAAACAGAACATTGTCTGCTCTCAAGAGACTTACATTCTACCAGAGGAGAGATGTACAATATTTGTACAAGTGAATAAAAGTTAATATGAGGAAATTTAAGAAGGAAAGAGTGCTAGTAGTTGAGGGAATCAGGAAAGACTTCTGGTATATAGAAAAAGCATTGCCATGTTGTTTAGGATCCCTTCAAGCCTTCCCAAACAGGGGCATTTGCTTGTATTCTTGGAATACTGACCTTGAAGTCCAGGGGAGTCATCCATTTGTTTGTGTTTCCACTATTCCATGTGTCTGCTATTTGGTGTTCCATATCTCTTGTAGGTAGTAGTGGTGGTCAGCCTATAGGTATAGGCTAATAAATGATAATAAGGTCTTCTTGAGATAGTGAGGGTTTCATCTTTGATGCTTAAGAGTGTGTTTCATTGATCTCAAGGCTAATTTCAGAGTGATAGACTTAACAAAACAATGTTTTGACATTTCCATAAATGTGTTTTATGAGGTAAGTAGCATAAGTTATAAATATTTTAATTTTACAGATGAGGAAACTGAGGCTTAGAAAGGTAAAGTGATTTTATAGGAGCATGAACCTTAGTCTTGAAAGTCATGTAATTTGATCCCCCTTTTCTATAGATGAGAAAACCAAGGTTTTCAAAGATCAACTTATTTTCTCAAAATCATGTGACTATTAAGCATCTGGGATATGACTTGAACTTAGGTCTATTGATTCCAGGTCTGTTGTTTTTTATATTACATGGAGTGATTTTTTTTAAGAGAATGGGGCATTCTAGGCTTTTCTCAAGGACAAAGAGATGATGGCTTCCCATCCCTATAAGCAGCCAATGTTTCCCCTACCTCTTTGAATTTCATTTGCATATCAATTTACATATAGTTAACACTGCTTTACACAGACCCAATATATAAAAAATTGGGCTTACACAGAAGATTAAATGGGGTGGTAGGGGAAGGGTAGGGGAATGCATTATTTCTTTTACAAAAGGATTCACTCTATGATTATTTTAAATAGCAAGATATCTTAGTGCATTTAAAATATGATTGAATTTATTTAAAAAAAATCAATTCATATAGGTTTCTGGGATCACTTTTTTTTTTTTTTGCATAAAGTCTTAAGGACTGATTCACTGGTATATTTTCATTTATTTTATATCAATACATAATTTTAAATATGAATTTAAATAGGACCCTCTCTATTTTCTATAGCATTTCACTACATCTTCCTTCAGCCTGATGTCTTTTGTCTATGGTTCCAGAGTAGAAAATAATGATATTTAAGATCCTTTCTCACTATTAATTCCAATAATCCTCAATTTAGATATGGAAGAGACTTTAGAAATGATCTAGTCCAGCCCCCTCATTTTATCTTAGATTTAATTCAACTCAATTTAATGCTATTAAGTACTTAAGGACATAGAAAGACAAACCATTAAGTACTTACTTAAGTACATAGAAAACACACTATTCAGTGATAAAAAAGAGGCAGAGCTTAGATAAAACATCATTCCTGTTTTCATGAGATTCATAGAATAATAGGGGAATATAACAGCTATCCAAATCATTGTATATTTTGAAAAAACATTGAAAGTATATGCAACAGGCAAAGTATGAGGTGAAGAGGGAGACTAGGGCAGAGAAATCTGTTTGTGAAATCATTTGAAATGAGAGGTAGAGGAAAAGTAGGTATTCAACAATTAGAAGGGGTCCATACCCCATTCTTATTCATTAATAATCTCCTAAGCTCTTTCCCAGAGAAAGTTTTATGCAAAGTAAAGAGTTAGAAAAAAGCTTCAACTTTAGATAAGTGGTTTATATTTCCTTAATTTTCTTGTGTCATTCATTCCAAGAACATTTTGAGGGTGTCAGTTATGTTCAAGATCTTTTTACATGACTCTTGCTATGAAGACTAAGATACATGAAAATATTGACTATGCAGATAGAATAAAATAGAAATGTGTTTTTTTTAAAAAAATATTTAATTAATTTTTACGCATAGGTAATTTTCCATCATTGACAATTGCAAGACCTTTTGTTTCAACTTTTCCCTCCTTTCCCCCACCCCTTCTCCCAGATGGCAGATTGACCAATACATGTTAAATATGTTAAAGTATAAGTTAAATACAATATATGTATACATGTCCAAACAGTTATTTTTCTCTACAAAAAGAATTGGACTTTGAGATAGTGTACAATTAGCCTGTGAAAGAAATAAAAAATGGAGGCAGATAAAAATACAGGGATTGGGAATTCTATGTAGTGGTTCATAGTCATCTCCCAGAGTTCTTTCACTGAGTGTAGCTGGTTCAGTTCATTACTGCTCTATTGGAACTGATTTGGTTCATCTCATTATTGGAGAGGGAACCATCAGAATTGATCATCATATAGTATTGTTGTTGAAGTATATAATAATCTCCTGGTCCTGCTTATAGAAATGCATTTTTAAAAGTGTTTTAGACCATTCAAAAAGATGAAGGAAAGTTGATAAGAGCAATCAATCAATCAACCAGTAATACAATCAACCCACACAGACTCTATTCCATGCACTGTACTTGGTACAGGGTGCAGTGATAAAAATTAAATAGCCCCTATCCTCAAAGAATTTATATTCTCTCAAGGTAAATAACATATATGCATATGTTTATATAAGAATAAAGATAAAAATAAGAATAAAAAGTAAATATATTAGCAATGCATTTTTAAAATAGTGATTTAAATTATTTCTCTAAGGACGCCTCATGGATTTGGGCAGTGAACCTCATTATTTAATGCTTTTAATAATTTGCCTTCAGGTCCCTTAAATTTTCACTTATCCAGTTACCTGGAAGAGTATTGAAAATGTAAACTTTTGGGACTTTAGACATGTGGATGTCAAATAATAGAATCCTGTAGAAGAGGAAAGATGGGGTACCCATTAATTAGTCTCATTAAGAGAAAAGAAAACAAGACAGGGGGACACTGTCACTTTAAATAAATCTCTATTAAATTCTTATGATTTCACCAGAAGGCAAAAAAGTAAACTTTTTGATTAAAGGGTGTGAAAAGTGCCTTTACATAGTACCATTTTGCATGTTTCTTTGTTTCTGTAACTTTCTGGCATCAACTTGTCACATTTAATCTTTAGCAAAGTCCAATTTTAAAACAATGATTAATGCCCCTGCTGCCAAAGTAAATTCTGCCTCTGGCAGAATGCCCCCCCCTTTTTACCAAGAATACCCATTTTGGGGTAGATGAAAGAATTGATGTATAAAAGAATGCTCTAAGTTTAATTAGTAGGTTTTGAATGTGAAAGTAGAAGGTCTCAAATGGGTCAGAACTTTGAGACAATAACATTGTCCTCAGAGAACCCAAGGCTCCCATGGCTTGGCAAAACTCATCTGAAAATGTTGCATATTTATAATCCACCTGCAACATACATATCAAATTTTCTCAATTTACAAGTCTGAACAAGATTTTTTTCCTATCTGTCAGCACTACTGTACAACCTGGTATCTGGAAATCAAGATCCATTCTGTCTGCTTCCCCAGCTATCATTAGCAATAATGGCCCAACAAAGAGAGGCTAAAGGAAATTTTGCTTGATCAATTCTATAGCACCCTCAGTCTGTCTCCCCTGGGTTTTGTTAGTAAATTAGTTGGGAGTTACCCAAGAAGCAAATTTGCTCAGTAACAAGAAGACAATTTTCCAAAGTGATTTATGTAGGGAAAAAGGAGTAGATGAGGATGGAATGGAATGCCATAATTATAAGCTAAGTGGATTTTAGGCTCCTTTATTTAGCCCAAGGATCAGTCTGGGCTTGCAACAAGAGAAGGTCATAGGAGTAAGGGAAGAAACATGGGAGTGAGGGAAGAAATACTTAGGAGATTAGGACCTATTTCAAACATTCCTAGCTTCTCTTAATGACCTGCTATGGATTTATAATTTGTAAATCATCTTAACCCTCTGGAACTAACTAGATAATTCCAGCCTATATTGTCTCAAAGCTCAATAAATTCTCTAGGTCAGAGGTTCTTAACCTTATTTTTATATACTATGGATCCATGACACTCTGTTGAAGTCTGTGGACTCCTCAGAATAATGTTTTTAGATGCATAAAAGAAAATAGATAAGATTTCAAAGAAATTTATTTAATACAGTTGATTTTTTAAAAATACAAGTTCATGGATTTAATGTTAAATGTGGCTTTTCTGTTTTTCTTTCAACCCTAATACTTCAGTAGGGGTGTACCTCATCTAGGGGATGGAGTGGAAGGAAGAGGGAGAAAATTAGAACAAAATGTTTTGCAAGGATCAATACTGAAAAATTATCCTTGTATATGTTTTGAAAATAAAAAACTTCAATAAAAATGACGGCTAACTTTTTATCCTTAGGTCTCAATACAAATCATACTGTTGGATGAAGCAATTAATCAACAAGCCCGAGGACTAGTGCCTTTGTTGTGAGAGACTGCTAAGTTCTTATCAGGGCTGCTAATTTACCTTTAGTGTCTACCTGTCACCCAAGTCTCACCTGTGACTCCAAGAAGCTATAGCATGTGCAATGGCCATACTGCAGTAAAATCACCTTGGCAGATGGGCTAAAGAAGGTTGAGGGTAACCTACAGATCTCAGTCCTCTAGGGGTGTCTATCCCAAGTATGTGAAGACTTCCCTGAGAAGAATGGGTAGGTGAAAATAATTTATTCTCATGGCCATGAAAATAGTTGAAGTAGATGCTGTGAAGTGCTTAGAGCTTGGTCAGATATTAAAAATATCCTAGACCATGTACAATCATTCTGACTTTTGTCTTATTACTGGACTTCAATTACTGGAAAAAAGAAGAGAAATTGATGACTTTATGCAACTCTGCCTTACTTAAATCCAATTCACATGAAAGTCAAGACGTCACCTGTGATGTCATCGGTCCTCTTTGAAAATGAAAAACAACAACTATAAGCCAGTTATCGGAGACTATTTCATGAAAGGAAACATAGACATCCTTTATTTTGTATCTTCCATGTTCTTTTAGGTCTTATTTCCTCAAATGATTCTCTAAACCAAAGAATGCTTTGGTTTTGGTTTTAGTTACACCAAAGCTTTTAGCTCAGCATAGCTTTTATAAATCAAATAATCACCTTTTCTTTTTATCTCTCTGGGACAACCAGTCCCATTGGAAGTAATGAGCTGGCCTCTGAAGTCTGGCTTTAGGGAAAAGGATCAAGATACACAAAGGTGAATTTTCAAATTCTGTAACTAGCCTGTGCTCAAACCTGCTTCTCTGTTGTTGTTGTTCATCGTCCAATTTTCAAAAAGGACCAATGACATCATGGAGTGATATCTTGATTTGTCATCAAAATACAGTGTCAAGACAAAATAGGGGATGACTGGTAACTGCCCAGGATACAATGGGTCACTTTGGCATCTTCAATATCTTACTATGTTCTTAGTGTATTTAGCACATGTTTAGCCACTTTATGGAATAAATTGTTCTCGTCAGACTTCTGTTGGGAGAAATCTTCACATGCTTGGAATACTCATTCCCCTAACTCATTTATTATCCTAAATCTCATTCGGATGTCATGTAGTCCTCTCCTCCATACCAAATCCTTCAATGGATATTTTGGACTGTGTATTGCTTATGGGTAGCCATTAATACATGTGTAACCATGGTGTAGGTTCTTAACTCTCTTCTCCCTTTCCCCCAATCTTCTGAGCTAGCATGGACACAGTTTGATCCTGAGGACTTATCACAAAATTCACTTTTGTTGGTTCATTACTCCCATTCTGGAATTTTATTCTAGGCAAATCTTGAAAATAAAACTTAGGTACATCTTGGGTCACTAAATATAGGTAACAAAACCTCTTATTCCCCTAAAGGCACTCAATATGCAATATTATCTAAAGGATAACCTTTTTGTTTTTAAAATCAGACTTCAGTCAATAAGCATTTATTAAATATTAGGTGCCACCCATCATGCTAAGCCCTTGGGTTCAAAAAGCACAATTCTAATAGGTCAAATAGCATTTAGATAACTAGGTAGATACAAGATGTATAGATAATAAATAGGAAATAACATGAGAGGGGTTTGCTTGCAGTTGGGGGAGGAAAGACCAGGAAAGACCTCTTGACAATGATAAAATTTAAGTTGAATCTTTAAGAAAAACTGAGAGAAACTAAGAGTAGGAACATTTGGAATGGGAGAGGAAACAGAAGCCAATTCAAAGAAATGGAGATGGGAAATAGACTGTATCCAGAAATGCAAACAAATCAGTGTAGCCAGATCACAGAATATATAGAAGGCAGTAGAGCATAAGAAAATTAGAAAGTGAGGAAGGGGTCAGGTATCAAGAGTTTTAAATTTAAAAGAGAGAAGTGTATATTTTATAATAGACTTAGTAATTTAATAAAATTTAATTCAATAGATATTTATTAAGTTCCTACTATGTGGGCATACTACTACTGTGATAAGAACTGGAGCCACTGAAACTCATTGAAATTGTGGGAGGGTAATATTAGTGTGGTGATATGCATAGTTAGACTTTAGAACTTGGCAGCTGAATGAAGGATGGATCAGAATAGAATGCAATCTTAAGACTATTTCAATAGTGTATATACGAGTTGGTAAAGGCCTCTACTAGAATGGTGGCTTTATAACTAGAGAGAAGGGGACATATAGAAGACAAGTTGTGAAAATGGAAATGGCAAGATTTTACAAAAGATTCAGTACGATGGGTGAAGAGTTAAGGAGGATATGGAGGTTAAGAGCCTTCATAAATGGTACCTTTGACAGCAAAAGGAAATCTTGGAAGAGGGAAGAGTTTGGGGGAATAGACAATAAATTTTGTGTTGGGTATGTTGAGTTTGAGATGCTCATGGAACATAATAATAGTATTTCTGTAGTTCTTTATGACATATGTATACATGTGTATCTGTATCTACCTATCTATCATCTGTCTATCTATCTAGCTATCTATCAATCACCTATCCTCACCTTATCTTTACAACAACCCTAGGAAGTAGATATTTCTAGCCCCCACTTTATAGATGAGAAAACTAAGTTTGAGAGAGATTAAATGACTTGCCCAGAGTCAATAGCTAGAAAATATCTCAGGGGGCATTTGAACTCTGGTCTTCTTGATAAATTTCCCCATAATCCACTATTCTATTTAGCATAATTCCCAAAGGAATTTAGTAATGTAGGAATAGAGATCAGGAGAGAGACTAGGGCCAAATACATAGATCTGGGAATTGACTGTATGGTGATGATAATGAAACGTTTGGGAGCTAATGAGATCAACAAGTTAGATTGCATAGAATGAAAAACAGAAGAAGGCCCAGCATAGAACTTTGGGGGACAGTTAGTGGGTGTGACATGGAGGAAGAATAAGCAAAGAAGCAATTGTCATAGTGATAGGAGGAAAACCAGCAGAAAGTAAAGTCAAGAAAGCCTAGAGTGGAAAGCATGCCCAGGAATTGAAAATGATTGAGTGTTAAATGTTGCAGAAAGATCAAGAAGAATGAATATTGAGGGGAAAGTCATAATATTGGGCAATTAAGGGGACATAGTTGATTTGGGAGAGGACTATGGAGTTTCAATTGGTTAATAAGATTGGAAGTCAGATTGTAAAGGGATTAGTGCTTTTAGAGTGAAAGGAAATGAAGTGGACTTATGAAGTGCAGACAACTGTTTTAAGGAATTAAGGCATGAAAGGGAGTCAACCAATCAGTCAATAAATATTAATAAGTGCTTATTGTGTGCCAGGACAGAAGGAAGGTATCTGGCTGGAGGAATGATTAAATCAAATCTAAGTGGTACAAATGATGGGAAATGACCAGTTAACTGGGCTTCCAAGGTCTTTTTAATTGAGGACATTTTTGCCTTTCCCTCTAGTCCTTTGAGGGACAGAGACAAATGAGAGTACAGTTGATGTATGAATACCAGAGCTGATGCCATCTCCATGATGCTAAGTTTTCTGGTGATAAGGAGTGATGAGGAGTAATAGTGTGATTATAGAGCTATATACATACAGTGCAGTTGGTGGGAAATGAGTTATTTGGGCTTCTAAACACTAATAAATGCTGAGGATACAAAGAAAAGAAAATGATAGAACCTATTTTCTTTTTTTTAAACACCAATAAGCATATTTTTAATTAAAAATTATCACATCTTTATATTGTTCAAAACATAAGCGTGGATAGTTCTTCAACATTAGCCCTTGCAAAACCTTGTGTTTCAATTCTCCTCTCCTCACCCACTCCTCCCCTAGATGGCAAGTAGTCCAATATATGTTAAACATGGTAGAAATATATGTAAAACTAATATATGCATACCGATTTATACAATTATTGTGCTGCACAAGAAAAAAATCAAATCAAACCAGCAAAAAAAAAAAGAGAAACAAAATAAAATGCAAGCAAACAACAGCAAGACTGAAAATGCTATGTTGTGAATCACATTCCGTTTTCACAGTTCTCTCTCAGGGTATAGATATCTCTCTTCACCACTGATTGGAACTGGTTTGAATCATCTCATTGTTGAAGAGAGCCACGTCCATCAGAATTGAACATCATATAATCTTCTTGTTACCATGTACAATGATTTCCTGGTTCTGCTCACTTCACTTAGCAGTTCATGTAGGTCTTTCTAGGCTTCTCTGAAATCATCCTATTGGTCATTTCTTACAGAACAATAATATTCCATAACATTCATACCATAATTTATTCAGCCATTCTCCAAATGATGGGCATCTATTCAATTTCTAGTTCTTGCCACTACAAAGAGGGCTGCCACAAACATTTTTGCACATGTGCATCCCTTTCCCTCCATTAAGATCTCTTTGGGATATAAGCCCAATAGAAACATTGCTGGAGCAAAGGGTCTGCACAGTTTGATAACTTTTAAAGCATAGTTCCAAATTGTTCTCTAGAATGGTTGGATCCGTTCACAGTATAGAACCTATTCTCAAGGAGCTCAACATCTAATGATTAGGGAAAGGAGGGATAAATGATGATAGCTGACAAGATCAAAAAAGGATTTTTTGAAAATAGGGAAGATATAGATGTAGAAGGTGGCATTTGTAGGTATCAGGTAAGAAGCCAGTAGAGAGAGAGATGCTGAAGGTGAAAAAGTGGTGATAATAGTGGGGACAACCTATTGGACAGAATGGGATTGAGGCTGCATGGAGAGGGGTTGATCTCAGCAAGGTGAAAGATCTTTTTAGCTATTACTAGAAGGAAGGAGAGATAAAGGGGGATGATGTCTTCATGATGTGAAGTGAGAAGGAAGAAAGATGGAGGAGCTCTTGAATGTCTTCAAATTTCTCATTGAAGTATCGATCAAGGTCTTCAGCTGCAAGCACAAGGGAGAAAGGGTGTTATAGAAGTCTTGAGAATATTTGGGATGACCATTATGGTTAGGAAGGTGATGGCTAAATGGGGAAAAATAGAATGCTTGCCTGGCTATAGTGAGGACTCATTAGATTTTTAGTGTACCTAGTCAGCATGGGTCTATGATTTCCTCCTGCTGTTTTTTGATATCACGTAAATAGGACTGAAGGATGGTGGGAGTAATCCAGGATTGAGGTTTGAGAAGACATGCTCCATGATAGAACAAGGGATCTGAGAAAAGACATAGGGCATAAAAGTCACAGGAGTGAGTCTCCATGAGGAGATAAAGAAATACAGAGCAATCAGAATAAGGTTGCTTTGGAGACAATTCTCTGTCATTCCGGCGTCTCCCTATTTCCTACAGAGTTCTACTATCTCCCTAAGACTTAGTTCTATGCACTCCTCCTGGAAGATAATCATACTTTGTCAAATAAATACTCTTTTCCATAGGACCTACAATGTACAAGTAATTGATTGGTTTTCCTTTCCTTTTCCTAAGGAGTATCAGAAGATCTGCATCAGGAAATCTCTCTTTCTCAGAAGTCTGATCCCTGACACTCTTGAACTTAGGATCACTCAAGAGGTATTCCCAATAAAGTTGGTACTACCCAGGAAATTATCCTTCTGTGATTAAATGGATAACTTCTGGGATTTCGCTCCAGGGAATTCAAAATTCCCTCTCCTCTCTCCAGCAGGCTGGAGTTCAGGAACAGTGACCTCAAGTTTCCTCTGAGGTCTGCGGTAAGCATATGTTTTGATATAAATCATCATTATCTCTCCTGCATAAGGGAAAAGATAGAATGGAGAAATTCTTTTCTGTTTTCTTTTGCTACCCTCCAGTGAAGGGGAAGTCCTGAAAAATGAATGAGAAAAGGGCTGAATTGAGTCTCATATCTTGCTTTTATGAACCTCAGAGGCTGATTTTCAATCAGTCATTCATCAAGGGACAATTCTAATTTCTGAAACCAAAATAATTTTGGAGGCAATGGGAAAGTTGCCAGTCCATGAGTAAATGCTTTCTGGTTGCCTAAAGTTCTGAATCTTGTCTGTTTATTGGGTAAAGGTAGCATGGAAAGGCCATGTGCCTTAGAGTATGGAAAGCTGCTTTCCATATCAGGAAGACTGGGTTCCAGACTGAGTGACCCTGGGACATTTAACTCCTCAGCATTCTACTCAATTATCTAATACTATAAATTAAGAGGGTACCAACTAATTGGTAGATGTCCTTCAAGGCTCTGTCTTGAACCCTCTTTTCTTCTCCCTCTATACTATGTTGTTTGGAGATTCTATTAATTCCCATGGATTTAATTATCACTTCTATGAAGATGTTTCTCAGATTCATTTGTTAAATCCTAACTTCTCTCCTCACTTCTAGTCTTGCATCTTCAAGAGATTCTTGAACATCATTTATTGAATATCCATAAACATCTTAAACTCAATTTATGCCACACTGAATTCATTATCTTTCCCTAAAAACTTTTACCTCTTTTGAACTACCCAGTTATTGTTCAGGGTAGTACCATCTTCCTAGTCAACCAGGCTCAAATCTAAGTATAATTCTCACTATCTTTCAATAATCCTCACTATCCCCCTCTTTATGTGTAATCTATTGCCATGTACTGCAGATTTGAAATTTGAAGCATTTCTGGCATCTGACCCTTTCTCTGATTCTGTCATTGACTTGCTTCAGATCCTTATCATCCCACACGTAGGCTATCACAATAGTCTTCTGGTAGATCTCTGCCTCAAATCTATTCCTATATATCTTGTTTCTATTTAATTCTTTGTGTGTTCCTTTTTTCACTAGACTATAAGCTCCCTGAGAACAGAAATTTGGTGTTGTTTGCTTATTTATTTTTTGCATGCCCAGAACTTAATGCAGTGCTTGGTATAATAAGCCCTTAATAAATGATTATGGAGTGACTGATGGACAGAGCTTTTTTTATCTAGGAATTCCATATATTAATGAAATAAAAACTCTAGTCCCTATTTCCATAAATGAAGAACTGTTCAAAATGCCTATTTACTATTTCCCTTATACATATATATATTTGTATGTATGTATGTATGTATCAATGTAAGGTAAAAATCACAGCTACATGATTAACTTTCTACTCTAATACTTCAGATCTTAGTTTCACAAGACATCATTTTCACAATCTTATTTTTCCTTATCTTTTTTTTTGAGACTGAGTATTAGTGTTTTTTCTAGGCTGGAAGTACAATGGTCACTCCGGGACCCAGCTCCAATACTGCTCTGCATAGAAGCTTTGTTCTGTTCCATTTTTCTTCTCGGAGCAGGTTTGTGACTTGTCAGGCAATCTGGTGGCCCTCTACACCTGGAGGACTTGCCATATTTGTGCCAGAGTTAGTTCAGCCACAAAATGGACTTTAGTCCCAGTGCAGCTTAGAGCTCCTGAACTCAAGCAATCCATCAGCCTTGGCCTTCCCCAAAAGGGATTACAAGCATGTAGCACCATACCCAATAATTTTACCCTTTCTAAAGCAAGGTTCGTATAAGTACAGCCAACAGATGGAAACATGTTAAGTGCATTAAATTGAGGAACTTTTAAAACTGCATATTGAATCACTCTTTAAAAAAAAGCACAAGCCCTCACCCTCTATGTATAGAGCACGTAGCTCAAAACTGTTAGAGCAGATGTTATGGTTAAAAACAGAACCCCAGATAATGTCCAGGGTAAGAGAAGACTAATTAGCAAATTCACATGTTGTGCTTCTGTTTAGAACTTCTGTTCCTAAGACTCATTGTGTTTGCTGAGCCTGGGTCCTTGGTATGAAATGCAAAGCTTATAAAATACAAACACATTTTCATGTATTCAAGGGTCCCAAATGTGGTGAAAGCTCTTCAAGAAATACCCTTGGAAACAGAGTCTTAGCAGGCTTAGTGAACAAATAATAGAATCCCAGATACTCCTCTTCATTATCCTTTACTGGATCTTTGTCCAGGTTATACCCACTAAACATAGATGTCTCCCAAGGCTTTGTCCTAAGTCTCCTCTCCTTTCTCTTATTTGGTCATTTCATCAGTTTTTCCCCAAATCCTGTATGCAGCTATCAGCTCTGTGTAGATTATTCTCAGGTCAATTAATCCAGCTTTAATCTCTCTCCTGAACTGAGTTTCTCATCTCATAGCTCACTGAATACAGCTTATAATAATAGCTAGTATTTATATAGTATCTGCTGTGTGCCAGATACTGTTCTAAGAATTTTAGAAATATTTCATTTTATTCTTATAACAACCCTGTGAGGTCAGTGCTATTATCATCTCCACTTGATAGGAAAGGAAAAAAGCAAATAGAGATTAAATGATTTATTCAAGATTACATGACTAGTAAGTGTTTGAAATCAGATTTGAACTTGGGTCTTTTTAATTCCAGGCCTAGTACTCTATTTACTATACCACCCAGCTGCCTATATAAAGTAACAATTTAGTGTTATTGTGGTGTATTAAGGTTTTTTGAAATGCACTTTTATGACTATTATCTCATATAGCATCACAACAACCTTGGGAAGTAGGTGCTATTATTCTACCCATTTTACAGATAAGGAAACTTCAACAGACAGAGGTTAAATGATTTGTCCATTGTCATATGGCTTGTGTCAAGGTAGATTTAAACTCAGATCTTCCTGACAATAGGCCCAGTGCCTTATCTCCTGCACCACCTATTTGCCTCAATTGAGATATATCAATCACACTGTACATTTCATAGAGATTGTAAACTCATCACATCCAAGACAGAGCTTATTATCTTTCTCCCCTCTTCCCAAATCTCCCTCCTACAATAGAGGACACTGCCATTTTCCCCATCACCCAGGATCAAAATCTGGACTATCATCTTCTACTCATCATTCTTACTCACCTAACATAGCCAATCTGTTTCCATATCCTGTCATTTTTACTTTAGCAACATCTGTCAAATTGTCCTCCCCATCTCCTCTGTCACAGCTGCAGACTCTCATCACCTCACATCTGGACTATTGAATTAGTGTTCTGGTGGGTGAGCCTTCCTCAAATCTCTTCCCATTCCAGTCCATCTTCCATTTGGCTGCAAAATAATCATACTAAAGTATAGATTTGAGCCCCCCTTTAAGTCAATAAATTCTCTATTACCTCAAAGATCAAATATATAATCTTCTTTTCAGCTTTTAAAACCCTTCACAACCTAGTCCTTTCCTCTTTTTCTAGTTTTCTTATACTTTACTCCCTACCATATACTTTGAAATCCAGGAATACGGAGCTCCTTGTGATTACTTGAACAAGACACTGCATTTCTCCACCCTCACTTTCCACTATCTATCCCCAAAGCCATGAATGTTTTTTCTCCTTGTCTTTGCCTCCTGGCTTTCCTGGCTTCCTTCAAGTCAACTTAAAGCCTACCTTCTTCAAGAAATCTTTTCCCAGACCCTTCGATGCTAATGACTTCCTTCAGAAACTTTTTATTTATCTTTTTTAAGTTCTTGTATGTACATAGATATTTACATGTTAACTCCCCCTTAGAATGTGAAGTTCTTAATCACAGACTTGTTTTAAAATTTTATTTGCATTTTCAATGCTGAGTATAGTGCTTGACATGTAGTAGGTGCTTAAGAAATTGATAACTATGACCCTGGGTAAATAATTTTTCTAGGTCTTTATTTTTTTATCAATAAGATGAGAAGGTTACACTCAATGATTTTTAAGGTTCCCTCAAGTTCTAAATTCTCTGTTCATTCTCTTGAAGACATCCAGTGATGGGGACCAACCATAGCCTTTTGGACAGTTCTCAGTGATAGAAATCTTTTTTAAAATGTGGGCTAAAATGTGCCTCATTGTGACTCCCACTTTATTAGTCCTATCTCTATTCTTTTTGCTTTCCCTTTACTGCGACATTTACTGGAGCTCATTACAACATATCTGACAGAGGGAAGGGGAAGCATTATGTCAAACACAGCATTCATCTAAATGACTGCTGATTGTCGAGCCCCAATACATTGGTCTGAGCAAAGCTGTAACTGTTCTGCAAAATTATATATGGGCATGTAAAATATTGGTCAGAATTAATGTGATTTGATGAATATTAAATATTCCCCCAAATAACAAATGTTCCTAAAATTAAGCCTGCACTGTTTCTGTGATGCTGAGATAGAAATAGCTGCATTAATATAATTTGCTACATGGAATGCAGATTTGATGCACCATGGGCCCATTTTCCCTGTGGTTGGTTGAAATGATTTAGGAACAGTTTGAACCATATCACAGTAGATGTAAAGTAAAGCAGGATGGGTCACAGAATCAGAGTGGTTGTTTGTGATACAATTCTCTATATCCCCAGACACTGTGTTTTGTGGCTTGGCCTCTGGGAAATATTGTATTTTCATCTTTGTCTTGGGGAAATGGCCATCTCCTGTTTATGATAAACTCTTATAAGTGCATACTGACTTACTTCTATTTACTTATTTTATGGAATTTGACACAAAACAACTCCAACTTCTATAATTTTTAAGGCTTAAAAAGTACATTCCTCATTAATGCATTGTTAGTGGGGTTGTGAACTGACCCAACCATCCTACAGGACAATTTTGAATTATACCCAAAGAGCTTCAAAACTGTGCATATTCTTTGATCCAGCAGTGCTACTACTGGATGTGTATCCTGAAGAGATCATAAAAGAGGGGAAAATACTCACTTGTACAAAAATGTTTGTAGCAGCTCTTTTTTGTGGTGGCAAAGAATTAGAAAACGAGTAGATGCCTATCAACTGGGGAATGGTTGAATAAGTATATGAAAGTAATACAATATTTTTGTTCTAAAAATGAAGAATAGGCTGATTTTAGAAAAGCCTGGAAAGGTTTGTATGAATTGATGCTGAGTGAAGCAAACAGAACTAGGAAAATATTGTATACCATAACAGCAAGATTATGTTATGATTAATTATTATAGATTTGGCTATTCTCAGTGATTCAGTGATCCAAGACAACCCAATAAACTTGGGATGGAAAACGTCATCTGCATCCAGAGAGAGACCTAAGGAAAATGAATATGGATCAACATGCACTACTTTCACCTTTTTCCCCTCTTCTTTCTCACTATTTTCCCCTTTTGTTCTCATTTTTCTCTCCCAACCTAAAAAATGAATGTACATGTATAACCTAAAAATTAAAAAAAGTCCCTCATAACAGTCCTGTGGGGTAGGAAGTTCAAATATTAATAGTCCCACTTTGTAGATGAGGAAACAATTTTAAAGAGATTAAGTCACTTACTAATGGTTACAAAATTAATAAAAGTCAGAATCAGGTTTTCAACACAGGTACTCTGACCCAAAGTTTAGTGATTTTTTCATTACTCTAAGTCAGCTAGGTAGTAAAATAGAGCCCAAAGTGCAGTATAGAGTATGGAACTTAGAAAGAAATAAGTTCAAATCCAATCTCAGTTATTAGCTGTGTGAACTTGGGTAAGTCACTTAACCTCTGTCTGTTTCAGTTACCTCACTTACAAAATGAAGATGATAATGGCACCTATACCCCAGAATTATGAGAATGAAATAACACATGTAAAGTGCTTTACAAAATTCTAGCTATTATTGTTATCATTACTGCTAATATTGAGCACAGTTACTCAACTAAGACACAGAAAGGGTTACAAAGAAAAAATAAGATATTGTTCTTTTTTTCAAGAAATTCCCAGTTTAATTGGTGAGGCAAAAGAGAGGGAGAAGGAGAGGAGAAGAGAGGGGAGGGGAGGGGAAGGAAGGAAGGAAGGGGAGAGAGAAAGAGGGGGGGAGACAGAGAGACAGAGATGGAGACTGAGAGACAAATAGAGAGACAGAGAAAGACAAGAGGAAGGAAAGAGACAGAAAAAGGGAGAGAAGGAAGGAGAGGCAGTGACAGAGAGACATACACATGGAGAGATAGAAACACACACACAGAGACACAGGGAGACAGACAGAGAAGATAATATATGGGTATATATGGATGATAGATAGATGAGACATAAATAGATGATAGAACATTTATTAAGTGCTTAATATACTCCAGGCATTGTGCTAAGTTCTGGAAATTCAAATACAAGTAAATCAGTCCCTAATCTCAAGGAGTTCATAGTTTAAGGGGAAAGAAAACACATTGTGTTATAAAAAGAGAAAGTACCAATGAAAAGGAATGAGTGGGAGACTTTAGCAAAATAAAAAAGATCACTTTTTAGAGCCAGAGGTGGAGCTCAAGTTTCTGTTGGGTTTCAGATTGTTTGAAAGTAAAGAAACAGAAATGAGACTTCAGGAAAGATTAGACCACAAAGGAAAATATTACAGATCATAATGGTACAGTAAATGGAACTTGAAGCTAGAGGACCTGGATTGAAATTTTAGCTCTGCTACTTCCTACAGGAATGACCATGGTCAGCTCCTCTCGGGTCCCTTCCACCTTTATATATGTATCCAAGACTGTAGGTGAGTGTGTTGTAGAGACAAATTCTCTAAGAATTCAGAGCAGTGTGGGTGGTGATGATCAGCAAAAGCTCCCTGAAGTGGTAGGACTTTGAAGATTGGAAAATTTGGAGAAGTGGAGAGAAGGAAGACCATTTGTGGCAAGAGAAAATATAGGCATAGATAAATAAAACATTCTTAGAAGGTACTAAGGGGGCTGTCTCATTGGAGTAGAAAAATAAAGGCTGCTCTGTTACTTTGCAATTTGGAAATTAGAGTTTAAGGACCTTAGAATTAAATCCTCACTCTATTCCTATCTGCTTGAACTTGAGAACTCTTTCTGGGACTCAGTTTCCTTTTCTGTAAATTGAAGGAGTTGGCCAAAATAATATCTAAAGCCTTTCCTTGCCCTTAAATTCATGTGCTTTTATAAAATCATAGTTGTTTGGTGGGGCAGTTGATAGAGGACCTCAAGAGGCAAAAAAAAAGAAGTTTGCAATTGCTGAGATTGGAAAAAAAGAAATTAAGTATTGGGGTTGGCTGGGTCTTCTCTTTTTGTTCCTCATATAATAATAAATACAGGGCTGAGCACTCAGTAGGCACTCCAAAACACTGGCCAAATTGAATTAAGTTAAGGGAATGGATGCCTATAACTGTCCCCTGAATCAACTGCAGTTGAAATCCTGGAGCTGAAAAGCTCGGAATTTTTAGGCTCTGTTTGCACTTTGTGCCCAAAGGAAATGTCCTCCTTCCAGTTCACTTGTTCTCTTGACCATCCTGCTGTGACAGCCCTTCAGGCCACACATTTTGCAAATGACAAGCTCCATCCAACTCATTCCAAACTTAGAATTGTAGAATATAGAAGTTGGATCAAAGCTCCTGCTCTATAAAAGAATCCTTGTATTCTCTGTACCCCTCCCTTATAAATGGTCATCTAGCTTCTGCTCTAACTCTTCCAAATAACAAGGAGCCCACTCCCTCCTGAGGCAGCTAATTCCATTTTTGGACATCACTGATTATTAGAAAGCTCTTTCTTACATTGAACTGAAATCTGTCTTCCTATAACTTGCCTATTGCTTCTGGTTCTGTCCCCTGGGGCCAAGTAGTATAAATCTAATCTGTCTCCTTCAAGTCAGCTCTTTAGAAGCTTGAGGACAGCTGTCATGTCTCCCACTACATCTTCTCTAGGCTTTCATATCCTTCCAGCTTCCTTACCCTTCATACCCTTCCATACAGCTTCCTCAAATACCACTCCTTCTTCCTGAATACAGGGGAATAGGGAATTTTCCTTTGGGGAATCTCTGCCAGCTTGAAAGACACATTGCAGAACTATGTCTGGCATTATACTGAAAGGTGATTGTATCATTGAAAACAACAACAACATGTCTCCATCTCATTGCTTCTCTCAGAAAAGTAGAAGCCAGAATATCCTTATAAAAAGCCAAAACAACACAGAAAAAAATTTGAGCAGGAAATCCCAGTATATGAAGAGAAATTTTTAAAAAGTGGAAGGAAATTGGACTATGAGGGTTGCTGTGGTTGGTGATCTTAGTGTTGGTTAACCACCAACACCATACCATGTCCTTAATCAGGCTTCCTTCCCTCCCAATTCTCCTGACACTTTATTTGGAGGAGGCAACATGCCATTCTGGAAAAGAATAGAAAGAATAGTGGTTTTGCCTTTAAAAGATCCAGGATTCTAGTCCTAGTTCTGAGACTTAGCAGCTTTGTGACCCTAGGGAAATTGCTTCATGATATGAGCAACAATATCCTTATCTGTAAATTGGGGATAAAAATACTTACTTCATAAGGTTGTTGTGAAAAAAGTATCTTGTGATCCTTAAATCATGTTAAAATTTTGGGTGGTTTCTGTTTCTTCTTCTTCTTCTTCTTCTTCTTCTTCTTCTTCTTCTTCTTCTTCTTCTTCTTCTTCTTCTTCTTCTTCTTCTTCTTCTTCTTCTTCTTCTTCTTCTTCTTCTTCTTCATCTCCTCCTCCTCTTCCTCCTCCTTTTCTTTCTCCTCTTCTTTCCCTTCCTCTTCTTCCTTCTTCTTTTTCTTTTGGCAGCCATAGTTGGTATTGTGTTTGGACCCCTATGATATTTGGGAGCATGTTAGCTTCACTTTAAACTAGCCCAACATATAAAATTACACAACAAATTGGAAATCATTATTGACACTGCAGAAGGAGGCTTCACTTTGCAAAAACATTCTCTGCAGGGTTCCTTAAATAGCAAGCTACTCTAATGCATTCAAAATATGAAGGGATTTTTCAAGGTTTTGACTTGCACTGGTTTCAAATGCACCTTTGTTATATAAATCCAGAGAATTCATACAAAATCCAAGGGGAGTACAAAGGATAAAGCATTAATGAAGCACCTACCATGTGTTGGGTACTCTCCTAAGCATTTTAGGGATATATTGTTTGATCCTCACGAATACCCTGGGAGGTAGATGTTATTAAAATATCCATTTTACATTTGAGAAAACGGAGACAGACTAAATGGCTTGCCCAAGGTCATACAACTAGTAAGTGTCAGACTAGACTTGAACTCACACCCTCTTATATTTAGCACTCTCTCCATTGGGCTACCTGGCTGCCTTTTGGCTATAAGCTCCTCTAGATGTGGGAGATGTGTTTCTTCCTTTTTATAGTTATTATTCTCCAAAGTGCCTAGTTAAAGGTCATCATGCAATATTGTTCATTACTCTACTTTCTGTGCCTCAGTTCCTTTATCCATGAAATGAAAAGATTGAATTAGATTACTTCTGAGACCCATACAAGCTTTAATGTTCCATGAATCTACAAAGTTCTCCTATAGGTATCATATATTTGAAAACCCCCAAATTCTGACAAAAAATCGTCCATGATGGGAGATGACCAAAAAATAGCTCGACTACTTTCCTATCTCCTTTCCAATGGTTAGGGACACAACATAAGTATGTCTTTCTGTCCAGCCTTCAATATCTACTGGCAACACTTAATATGAATTCAAATTGCTGCTATGAGAAGAGTTATTTGTAAATCTGAGTTGCTAAAATTCACTTTCAATTGGTGTATGAATTCCTAAGAGTATGAACAGTAACAGTAATAGTAATGTGCCTATTCTGCCTTGATAAGCAATTCTGTTGCGTATTGAAGTTGGATTCCATTTTCCAACCCACACAGGAATTTTCTCCATAGCATTCTTTATTATAAACACATGGCCTGACACTTCCCAATTTTTGTCAATATTACATGGACATGGACCAGGAGAAAAACATATGACCTGACTTCCAGAACAATTCAGTGTGATCTCTAGGTATCCAAATAAAACTCAAACATTCAGTGAATCATCCAGCTGTTTATAAATACCTATTTTTTTTTTTACTTTGGGTAATCAAAATACTATAATGATTGATTAAAATTTTCACTTCTTATCATAGGATTTTCACAGACATGTTCACTGAGTTGTATTTTGGATGTGGGGATGGTTCTGGAATCTTGAAGGCCATACCAGCATACTAGCACACAAGCTCTTGAAGGTTAAAGGAATTAGGAACTTGATGTGATATTGTGGAAAGAACAACAGGCATAAAACCAAGAGAAAGGTTCAAGTCCAGTTATGAAATTTGACCTTGGATAAATCATGTAAGATCTCGAAAGCCCAAGTTTTCTTCAGTAGAAGGGCATTTATAAGGAAATTGTTCAAGATATCTTAAATTATGATTTTATTAGGGTGTGTATGTGTGAAAGAATAAGTCTTTCTATGGAAGCTATTATGTATTAGGTACTGTGCTAAATGTTTTACAAATATATCCTTACAACAACCTTGTGAGGTAGGTGCTATTATTATCCTCACTTTACAATTGAGGAAATTGAGGCAGCAGGGGTAAAGTGACTTGCTCAGAATCACACAGCTAGTAAGTATTTGAGGCCGAATTTGAACTCAAGTGTTCCTGACTTCAGTCACGAGGAGAGCTGGCTTTTAGAGGTATGAGTAAAGGTTATCCAAGGACCAGCCTGAAAGCTGGAGGTTCATAACCAGAAGGCTATTAGGTGATGGAAATTTCTACTTGAGCCACTTATTGAAGATTCAGATGTGTGAAGAATTGTGAAGAAAGCACCTCTAGCAATTAAATCATAGAGCCTTGAGGTTCATATCCACAGAACTGTTGCCTAATGAGGTCATAATTTAAAAATTGTCATTGGCTTCCAGTAAAGGGAAGAAACATCCACTTCCCTGGAGAAACCTTGTGAAAATTTCATTTCTGTCTCTGAGACTGAGCAGGCAAGAGAGGGTACACAATACAGTGGAAAAGAGTCTTCAGATGTGTGTTCAAATCTTTTTCTTGTCATTTACTTAAGAGGATAACCTTAAGCAAATCACTTACATTCTTTGGACATTAGTTTCCTCATCTGTAAAAGGAGAATGTTGAGTTGGACGAGGCAGCCTCTAAACATCCCTCCAGTTCTGATCTTATGAAACCTCTATGTTTTTGCAAATTCATGCAGAATTTCTTTTCACAATTTCGATTGCGTCTAAGGTCACCCTTTTCTTAAAACATTTTAATGATTCTCACTGTTCTTTCTCAATTAGCACTTCAGTGTACAACAATCTAACCGTAGACTAAAATCTCTTTCAAAGGAAGCAGCGTTGCATCATCAGCGGAGCGGTGACTGAATTTGTTCACCAGGGACCCAAAGCCGAACACGTCTGAAATGTCTGTGCTAGAATGAAATTCGCATTTTTATGGAGATTATCAGCTGTCTTCATATCTAATTTAAAGTCCAAACATCCCAATTTCCCCATAAGAATGTATTCAAACATCAGCTCGATTTCTATTCTCTCTTCCTTTTGCAGAAACGAGAAGTCATCATAGCTGATGAAGATTCATTATGAAGTTGACAATTGGAGATTCACCCCGGTGCCGGCAGAAGTCAGCCAAAGCACAACCTTTCTCACCCACAGCGACTGAACTGAATACCTTCCCACTCGCTCGCTCCGCTGGAAATTTGAAGTACCTGAATTGGAGCAGCCAGCCCCTGTCTCCCTGACTTTTCCTCTCCCCCGAACGTGCAAAGCCCCCACCCCAACCAGACAATGCAACACCAAAAACCCAGGGAAGCGAGCTCCTCCCCTGGAATGAGAAACAGCTCGTGTGCTGCTCTTTTCCAGCGGACTGTCGGCGCAGTGCGCCAGAGGAAGGCAACAGCAGGAGGGGGCCGTGGGACCGAGGCCAGGAAGGCAAGTGTCAGACCCTTTGAATGGCTCAGCCGGCTTTATTTTGCCCGGCTTTGCGTCCGGTTTCTGGAGGGCGCTGATGAAGCTGCGGCAACTCATTAATTACCTCGAGATCCGCAGGGATTTTTGCTAAAGACAGAAAGCCAATCGTGTTTGCGAGGCCACCTGGTCAGGCGGCTTCTCCACGTCATCTTTGATCGAATCTGATCAATAACCTTGCGTTTGTCCTTCCCAAAGCCTGGAAAGATGATGAGCCCGGTTCAGGTACCAGGCTTCACAAACACTTGGGGAAGTAAGGTCGTCCAAGTATCCCCTCCATTCCGCAGATAAAGAAACTGAGGCTCCCGAAGCCCGGGTGACTTTAGAACCCAAATCTCTTGGCTCCAGGTCGAGTGCACAGGAATTGGGTAATTACTTCATCTCTTTGGGTCTCAGTTTCCTCATCTATAAAAATGGAGAGAGGGCGTACGGAGATTGGGTGATTAAGGTCCCTTCCCAGCCCTTAAATCTATGATCCTGGCCCATCTCTTTCGCAGGGTGGCTAGATTTTGCTTTCACACAGAAAGACTTGTATTTCTACTTAACCTGGGAATGAGTGACTTGATACTTAACCTTCTGGATCTTCAGTTTCCTCATTTTTAATGAAGTAAAGACCTTTAGGTCCCCTCATAGATCTTGATCCATGCATGAGCCTACTATCCCAGTTTAGAAATATCCCTGTGTGGAGTTTGTTTTTTAATTAATTTTTATAAGAATTTGTCATCTCCATCCCACTGCTTCCCCCTTTCCATCGAAGAATAAGAAAAAGAATAAAATGAAAACCATCATAACAAATATACATAATCCAGCAAAATAATTCTGTGTGGAAAGGGTTAAAGCAATTATTTCCTAGCTGGTTATATCCTGCGGTAACCCATTCTAATTCTCCTTCTTCGAGCAGCATCCTCCCTTCCTTTCTCCTTTTCTTTTTTCCTTTTCTTTTCTCTCTATCCTCTCGCCCCTCTTTTCATGACTCCCCATCCCCCCTCCCTATCACAGCTGAGCCACTGGGGCAGTTTTAAGCTATGACTTCACCCCACTGCATTGCAACAGTCACTGAACAGTGCCCAACTGCTGGAGTTTGTAATCTGTGTGTTCTAACTCAAGGCCTGCTGATTCCATCATTTTAAAGATGCCCATTTCTTCCAAGCCAGGGATTTTATGACTCTAAGGATTCAAAGATGTTATCCCAACAAACCCCGGAGCGCTATATATTCTGATTTTATGGTAAGCTTCACTAATAAACTGTTTAAAACATATGCTAATTGTGTTTATTGTATTCTTTAATTATCAAATGTATCATTAAAGATGTGGCTTCCCCTTTGGAATCTCAATACCTAGCCTCCCATCCTGGGCACTGCACAGGATGACACTTACCTTTTCAAGTAAGGAAGAAAGCTGGGATGCAGAATGCCTATTTGTCAATTTTCAATGTTTGCTTAAGGTAGAAACTCAGTCTATAGCTTAGCTTTCCTTTCCCTAGAAGCATGGTGCAGAGAGTGACAGGACGAAACATGGCGCTGAGTCTTATCCCTTAATTTATTTTTAAGTCTGCCTACAGGATAGATCATTATTTCTCATTTTGAGTTTCAGACTGCTTGAAACACAGAAGTGTGCACAGCCAGGAAGGCTTAAAATTATGAGAATGGCTGTCACCACCTTTTGTTAAAATGAGAGAGAGAAAGAGACAGAGAGAAACAGAGAAAATCAGAGGGGGGGGGCAGAGGGAGAGAAAGAGACAGAAAGAGAGAGACAGAGAGAGAGAGACAGAGACAGAGACAGAGACAGTGATAATGTTGAGGGGAAAACAAAGATTGAAAAGAATAATAAAAGTGTGTTATGGTGATTGGTTGTTCTGTCCTGCTTAAAAGGAGCAGAATTTTACAAGGAATGAAGAATTAGAGCCACCCTTCTCCCAGACTGCTGCTCTTATTTTTTAAAGGGCTATCTTGATATTTAATTGATATTTTCTTATCTTCTTAAAAATGAGCTTTTCCTCCTCATCAAATAAAGTATACTTGCTTTGAATTTTCATATTGTCTATTCTCCTGCTCAGCTTGGAGCAAAGAGCCAGTCTTTTTCCAGGCCTTCTCTTTCTATCTTGGCCTGCCTATTGCAATGTGGGGCAATTGCTATGTCATGTTTATTCACCTGGGAAAATGAGTGGAAACAAAATCGGAACATTTTACCCACTGCTGATAGCCTGGCCTTTCTTTGTATGCCAGTCTAGTTTTTGTTAAAAAAAAAAAAGACATTTTTAAAAAAATCTCATGGGTGAAATGATTTATGTAGAAAATATTCTCTCTTCTAGTCATAACTGAGTTAACCATCAGATATCAGAGCTATCTCTCTCTCTGGACCTGGGACACTGTTGATTAAGTTTTTTCTTTGCCCCTTAAATAAGAAATCCCTATAAGAGATTTTTAGAGCTGCTAAGACTGAGAACTTATTAACATGAAGAAAAGATCAGAAAAAAAAAAGAGAGAAGGGAAGAAGGTGAAAGACAGGAAAGAGAAGCCCATGTACTTTAGAAAACATTACTTACTTCCAGCTCCAATTGTATTTTCTGTTTTTGGACTGAACCTGTGATTTTACTGGTGTAGGGAGTTGCTGGTGAGGATCTTAATTTAACTATGTCTGTACTCTTTGCTGCAGGTCTCTGCAGGTGAGGTACTGGGGGTCTGTATGGCAGCGTACACACACAAGTATGTGCCAAAGGGACATCCTCTGATCTATGAGGCCAGGTTTCAAATCACTGAATTTTCAGTTCTCAAAGTGTGGTCTGTTTACCCTGGTGATTCAAAAGATCCACTAAGGGAAGGGGTGGTATCTGCAAGGTCAAAACTATTTGCATAGTAATACCAAGACATTATTTGCCTAATAAAATATTACACCCTCTTTCAATTACATAATAGTGTGAGGCTAGATACATATGTACATATATGTATATATTTCAATCAAAACAATATATCATAACAGATTGAATGCCAAAGCAGATAGGAGAGTTCAGCTGTCTTCTATTAAGTTGGAAATTAAAAATATTTGCAAAGATGTATAGAACAATCCTACTCGTCTTACTGATTTTTTATCTAAAAAATAGATATTTAAAAATATTTATATTAAAATGTAATAGATTTATTATTATTTTAATGAATTAGCAAATAATTATTTTAAAATTTTTTCAGCTTTAATTTCTGATGAACATTAATAGATATAAGCCACAAAAGCAAAAGGTTTTGGGGATTCTTGATTTTTAGGAGCGCAAGAAAAGGTAGGTCAATTGCACTCCACAATGCTACCTCTCATAAATATTTCATTTCCTTTCTTAAACATTTGTGACCTGAAGGGCTAATAAGACCTTGGTAGACAGGTTGCAGAAAGCAACTATGTTTTGGGTGAAGCTAAGAGGCTGATGTAGTGCTTCTGGGGATAAGAGATGAAAAGAACAAGAAGAGACAAAGGAATTTGTCTAGTTAAAACAAACAAAAATGATAGCTTGAACGCTGCCATAGATGTGGGAGGGAAAAAAGGATGCCATTTGTATTTCCACCTCCACAGGTGAATGGGACTCTGTAGATTTGCTGTGTCAGGCAAAATTGTGAGATTTTTTCCTCATTTCAGTCTCAAACCATCTGTTCATTCATTCAGCAAACAGAAAGGAGAGACAGGAAAGTTCCTATACAATATATCCTTAATAAAGTATAGATTTTTACTACCATGAGATACAAATTTTGCCCTTTATGTAAGCAATTAATTATTCACTCACTAGGCATTAATCAAAGGTATTACATATTATGCACATCTACTACATATATATCAGGCACTCTGTGAAGTGTTGACGGTTCAAAGACTAAAGGGGAACAGTCAACTTAAATTCTAATAAGAGGAAACTCTACAAGAGTATACAAAATGAACACTATGTACTGGGAAGAAGAACATCACCAGGAAAGGTTTCATGTAAACAGAAATGTTTAAGCTGAGTTTTAAAGGAAACCAGGCAGAGATTGAGAAAAGAATGCATTCTAGGCAAGGAGAACAATTCAAGACAAAGGCATAGAAATGGGAGCTAGAGTGTTATGTGAAAAACAAATCTGTTAAGTGTGGAAGAGTGTGGTAGAGGGTAAGATATATGAAGACTGGAAAAACAGAAAGGCATCAGATTGTGAAGAGTTTCTGAAGATAAACTGAGGAAATTTATATTTGATCTAAATTATAGGTATTTATTGAATGGAGGGGGAGAAGGGTAACATGATCAGAATGGTGATTTTTAAAAGACCCTTTGGGAATACTCTAGAGAATAGGTTGGCATGGGAAATGAATGATTTGAAGCAACAATGGCAAATTGGAGGCTATTGCAATAGCAATTATCAATTGCAATTGATGATGAAAGCTTGAGCTAGGTTGGTGGCTGTGGGAATGGAGAGAAAAAATAGATTTTGTGAAGAAAAAGCTAATGAGATTAGGCAGCTGATTGAAGATATGGGGTGACAGTGAAGAATATAGAATGACCCGTAGATTGCAACTGCATTGTCTTCTGTAACAATGGGGAACTTTGGAAGAGGAGAAAATTATGGGAAAACCATAATTAGTTGTTTTTTGGTCATTTTTTTTGAGATGATGAAAGGAAACCAAATAGGTAGTTTGTGATACATTGCAGGAGCTCAGGAGAGAGAGTAGACTGGATATCTTTATCTGGAAGGTACCTACATTAAGGTGATAATTAAACCCATGGAAACTGATGAGGTTATCCAGTAAGAAGAGAACCTAAAGCAAGTAGTCTGTGCAATAAATAGAGAGCTGGGTCTAGAATCAAGAAGATCTGCGTTCAAATATAGCTTCAGGCAAATATTTACTAGCTGTGGGATCTTGGGCAATCCACTTAAGCTCTGTCTGCCTCATAAAAAATGGAAATAATAATAGTACCTATGTCTCAGAATTATTGTGAAGCTCAAATGAGATCATATTTATAAAATGTTTAGCATAGTAGCTGACACATAATAGGAGCTGAAAAAATGCTTCTTTCTTCCTTTACTTTTGTTTCTAGGGCAGAACCTTGGAATACTCCCACATTCTAGGATGTGATTTGGATGAAGATCTAGCAAAGAAGATTGAGCAGTGGTTAGACTTGTAGGGAAGGGC
Organism: Sminthopsis crassicaudata; assembly: GCF_048593235.1. Lineage (NCBI taxonomy): Eukaryota > Metazoa > Chordata > Mammalia > Dasyuromorphia > Dasyuridae > Sminthopsis > Sminthopsis crassicaudata. The sequence goes on from NC_133618.1 coordinate 252,973,085, forward strand.
AGAAGAACTTGTAAGAAAGGGCAGAATCAAGAAAACTGAGTGTCCATATGGAGAACCACTCCAATTCTTATCCAAAAGCAATGTACAGAATACAATCTGACGTTACAGTTTCAGCATTATTCTTGTCTTTCTAAGCTAACATTATCCTGACAATCATATTACAATAGGGTTCTCCTTTTCACCAGTGCCATGATTATATAACACAACATATAAAACATAAAATTTTTTCAATTATACACATAAAATCATGCATAACATTTCCATATTAGCTATATTTCAAAAAAGCTAGAAAAATTAAAAAATGAAAAATCCTTTCTCTTCTCCCTTGACCCTCCTATTTCCCTGTTGATTCTTTGAATCAATTTCAATGACATTGTGGTTCATGCATTGCCTGTCATCTCCCTATTTTCTTCTCCACTTAAAGGTTTTCCTGCATGCCTCTTTTATGTGAAAAAATTTCTCCATTCTGCTCCTCCTTTCCCCTTTCTCCCAGGGCATCCCTTTTTCTCACATTCACATTGTGTGTGTGTGTGTGTGTGTGTGTGTGTGTGTGTGTGTGTGTGTGTGTGTGTTGGAGGGGCATCATTCCAATATAATTGACTCACACTCATGTCTTCTATTTAAATAAACTCCTTTTAACTTCCCTGACAATGATAAAGTTCTTAGGAATTACAGTTTAACTTGATTGAGTCCTTATGATTATTCTTTCTTTTTTTAAAAATAGTTTTTTGTTGGGACCCTGGATCTCTTTGAATCAGCCTGAGTCAGGACAATTAAAAGTCTTTATTCTTGGTCTTTTGCTGTTGTGGTCAGGGGATTAGATCCAGCATTATCCAAGTGCATTTGCTCAGTTCTAGCCCTTTACAGTTTTTATTTACCAGATATATGCATGAGTAATTTTACAACATTGACAATTGCCAAACCCTTTGTTCTAATTTTTCCCCTCCTTTCCCTCCCCCCATGGCAGGTTGACCAATACATGTTAAATATGTTAAAGTATAAATTCAATACAATATATGTATACATGTCCAAACAGTTATTTTGCTGTACAAAAAGAATCGGACTTTAAAATAGTGTACAATTAGCGTGTGAAGGAAATCCAAAATGCAGGCGGACAAAAATAGAGGGATTGGGAATTCTATGTAGTGGTCCATAGTCATATGATTACTCTTTCATGTTCTCCTTTTTATGCTTCTCTTGAGTCTTCTGTTTGAATATCAAATTTTCTATCCAGCTCTGGTCTTTTTATCAGGAATGCCTAAAATCATCTACTTCCTTAAATACCCATTTCCACCCAAAGGATTATAATCAGTTTTCTAGGTAGATTATTCTTGGTTGTAATCTTAGTTTGTTTGCTTTCCAGAATGTCATATTCCATCCTCCTTTAATGTGGAGGCATCTAAGTCTTTTGTAATCCTTACTGTGGTTCCATGATATTTGAATTACTTCTTTCCCATTGCTTGCAGTGTTTTCTCCTTGACCTAGGAACTCTGGAATTTGGCTATAATATTCCTGGGAGTTTTATTTCTGGATCTTGGTGATTGGTAGATTCTTTCAATTTCTATTTTATGCCCTGGTTCTAAAATATCAGGATAGTTGGATAATTTCTTGAAAGATGATGTCTAAGCTGTTTTCTGTTTTTTTTTTTTTTTAAATCATGACTCTCTGGTATTCCAATAGTTCTTAAATTATCCTTCTTCCATCTATTTTCTAGGTCAGTTGTTTTTCTGATATTTCCCAAATATCGTCTTCTTTTTTCTTTTTCTTCTTTTTAAAATTTCTGGAGTTTGTTTCTTTATATTTCATGGAGTCATTAGCAATTCAATTCTAATCTAATTATTAAGGAATCATTTTCTACCTTGAGCTTTTGTTTTTCCATTGGGCTGATTATGCTTTTAAAAGGAGTTCTTTTCTTCAATTAATTTTTGTGCCTCTTTCACCATTAAATCAATTTTATTTTTTAAGGTGTAATTTTCCTCAACAATTTTTTGTGGCTCTATTAGTAAACCATTAATTTTCTTTTTCATAATTTTCTTGCATCCCTGCTCCAATGAGCATTTTTCTTTGAGGCTTTGTTGTAATTGTTTTTACATTATTGTCTTCTTTTGAGTTTATACTTGGTATTCCCTGCCTCCATAGTAGCTTCTTAATGGTCCACTCTTTTTTTGTTGTTGTTGTTGTGGTTTTCTCATTTTCCAGTCTATTTCTTATCTTTCAACCTTATGTTAAAGTTGGATTTTGCTTACCTGGGGATAGGAAGGTACTGTTCCAAGCTTCAGATTTTTTTGGCTGTGCTAGTTATGGAAATCTACAAGTTTTCAGTGCTTCCAAGATATTATGACCCAGGAAGAAATATGGCCATTGCTCTCCTAGTTTGCTTTCTGGTCTTTATCCAGGAAGGGCCCCTTATCCCTGTAGGCACAATCATTAGTTCTCCTGGCCCTTAAGCTGTGACTAAGTGCCCTGCTGTCTTGTAGCCATAAGCACTCATGCTCCTTTGTTCTTTGGAACTGGCACTAGAGTTCTTGCTCCTTTGTGACACACTACAAGTGCTCCTTTCCTCCCTGGAAATAGGACTCTGATCAAGTTGTCAATCAGCACCAGCTGTACCAGTCCCCACAAAGGATCTCCTATAATTTCCTTTTTATCATTTGTTTAACCTCCCTTACTGTCTGGCCAGAGAGCTCCTGAAGCTGCCGATGCTGCTGGCATTTCCTGTATGCACTCCAGACAGGTTTCCATCTGGTGTTAAAGACCCTTCTTGCTGACCTTTTAAGCTTCCTTAGGCTGGAAAATTGTTTCCCACTGATCTTTTCTTGATTCTGTCACTCCAAAATTTGATTTGAAATATTATTTTAAAAGTTGTTATGAGGGGCATATTGAGAGAGTTCAGGTAGGTTGCTGCTTCTAATATCCCATTTTGCCTCTGTCCAAGTATCCTTTGTTAAAATATAAAACAACACATAACATTTTAAATATAACATTCATGTCTTCCTCACCCCCCATTAAAATCATTCTCTAATGAAACAGAGAAATATCCTTGGGTTTTTGAAGCTGTCCTAAGATCTAACATGTACTACCAATCCAAAATATTTGATCATGAACTTGGAGATGTACATCACGGCACCTGAAGACAAGCTTAATTAAATTTAAATAACCTCATTATTATGTTAGCTATGGTGGGATGAAATTTTTAGCCAGAACAAGTCTCCAAAACTGGATTCCAATTCATCCTATCTCCAAGGCCCTTAGATTCAGAGTCTTAGACTATCTGAGAGTCTGAGGAGAGATGAGTGGTTTGACATACCATGTTATCTCCTCTCTCCCCTTGCTGTTTCAACTAGGAAACTATTTAACTATTTTCCTATAGATATCATGATCTCCATTGGAGAGACAGTACTCACACTGAAGAAATTTCAGATTGGAGGATCTCTTATCTCTCTTCCCAACTACCACTGTATCACCATTATAACAGTTCTCCCTACTATACTTTCACCATATTGTTAAGTCTTATGCCATTGAAAAGGTTTTTTTTTTTTTTTTTTTTTTTTTTTTTTTTTTTTTTGATGGGAAAAACTAAGCATAGGGAGTGTCTAAAAGATCCCAAAAGGACCTTTCTGGCTTATTTTAATGAACCTCAATGACAAAACACTGAAAGTTTTTCTAAGAAAACAATTTTACACAAATGAAAAGTATCATATAATAACCATGTAACAATCACACCAATCATTATATTTTTTTTTCTTTGCAGAAAAATCTAAAGACATAGGTTCTCATTTTCTTTTTATCCTCCATATTTCCTGATGTATGCAGGTGAATTTTCTCCTCTCCAACTTTGATTCTTTTGATAATTACCACTTTGTAGTATACTTTGAAATATGGTATTGCTTAGGTCCCTTTCCTTTACATTTCCCCCCACCCTGTGCCATTGATTCTCTTGACATTTTTGATTTTTTTGTTCCTCTGAATGAATTTTGTTATATTTCTTTCTAGTTCCAAAAAGTAATTTTTGGTAGTTTGAGTGTCAAGGTGCTGAATAAGCAAAATAATTTAGGTAGTATTTGAGATTTGGCAGAATTATAAATCCATCTAGTCTCAGTTCTGACTCTTTCTATATTGTGGATGGCCCAAAGACAGAGAGGAACAGAGATACATATGGTTAATGAATTGAAGGATAATTTTAATATCATTTATTTCTGTGGCATCTGACATGTGGCAATCAATCCACTGGTAAATGAGTAGAAAATTTCCTAACTAGTACTCATCAATAGATTTGACTGGCCAAATGGATCACTATTCAGATTGGTAACATACATTTTTTTTTATTCTGGTGTTGAATTGCTTTTTTGCCATCATTCACAATTCTTGCTAGATCAGAAGATAAGAGGCAGTATCAGAAGTTTTGACTCTTACCAAATAGTGAGCATTGCTTACACAAAATCCATAAAGCAAGGAACTTTCTAAACTATATATGGAGACTCTTTTGAGATTTCTCTGTATTCTTGAAGGAAATTAGAGGAAGGGAAGATTGTGCACTTCATCATTATAGAAACAGCCCAAGAATCTCAGATGAAATTGAATGAATGAAGTATTTCTAAAGCTCTTGGGTGCAAAGAACTGTGCTAAGTTTTTAGGATACAAATGAAAAGTAAGCTAGTTCTTGCTCTTAAGGAGCTCACATTTCAATGAAGAAAACACATATGGAAGGTTTCAGCTGCAAGACAGATGGAAGATCCAATGGTCCTTAGGGTGCAATGGCAAAGCAGATGTTAGTGCCTCTTCTTTCTTGTCATTTCTACTGGTTAAATCATACCAAAATTAGAGTCAATAAACATTTATAAAGCATCTTTTATGTGCTAAGTAATGGGGATAAAAAAAGGGATGATAGTTCCTGTCCTAAAGAAGCAGGATATAAGACATGTTGTTGTTTTTTTTAAAAGAAGGTGAAAAACGAGATTATCCAAAGTGGGACAACAATTCCTGTAGTCTAAGGAGAATGATTTGAGGAAAAGAGAGTTTCAGAGTTAATTTCATCTTACAGATTCATGGATGATGAAGTCTAGGAAAGAATCATATGGGAAATGATGGGAATCTTGTAAGTGCAAAATAGATTTGCAGAGAACTGCAAGAATTCTGTAAGATAATTTGCCAAAATGCACCTCCACAAAAAGATATCTTGAGGGTACTGGGCTCCACTCATTGCTATCCCCAAACAGCTTAAGTTTAGGGTCCTGGGGCTATCTTCATAAAGGTCTGAAGGGAGATGGATGGTCAGACTTGCCTAGAACATGCTACCTTCTCTTTCTCCCTCAAGGTATCTTGCTTCTTCAGTTAGACTGGGTTTCCTATCCTATGTGTGATAGTTAGTTGGCATTTGGAATAGTCTCTTCTCCATAGGAACCATTTGTCTGAATGATAACCATGATCTAGTATGCACAGAGGACCAGTGATGTAGGGCTGCTGCTGCTCCCAGTGTTTCCATGACCTTTATCTGCTAGTTGGAGGCGATAATAAAGTTGGAGGTGATAATAAAGGTGGGTCCTTTCTCTGTAATATATATTACCTCAGCAATGGCTCTGGGGGCTGATGGAGGCAGATCTTATTGGAGGAATTGCTATTCCCAAAGCCCTTAAGTTCAGAATTTTAGGCTATCTCCATATGAAGGAATATTGTGGTCATGCATGGATTCACAAATGAAGGTAATGGCTTTCATCCTCCAATGCTGACAACATGTAACATGCATTTTGTTTTATTTAATCTGAAATTTTTTTTTGCTACACAGGAATGTTCTGGCAGATTGAGACTAGAAGATAGGAATTGGCAAGTGATAAAGTAATTTTTTTTAAAAGAAAGCATCAATAAAACATTGTTAAAAATTAAAAAAAGAATTGATAACATGAAATGAATTGACTAGATTCAGAACACCTATACCAATCACAGGATTCCCAGCATTAAGTTACAAATGGATTTTTTGGTGCATAGTTGTGATAATTACACATCATTTCTATACCACTTATATGCGGGACCATAGACTTAAAGTCAGAAAGAAACTTAGCAGATAATCTAGCCAACAACTTCATTTTACAGGTGATGAAACTGGGGCCCAGAGAAATGAAGTAGAATACCTAAGGTCACACAGGTGTTAAGTGACAGTTTGAATTTGAACTCGTGACTTTCAACAGCAAGTCCAGAATTTTTTCTTGCTTCAAGCATATCGCTTTTAAATCTGCAAGATGATTTTCTCATAACTTTGTGAAGGAAGCAATGTTGTTCCCATTTTACAGAGAAGGAAAATGAGACTCAAAAAATGAAACAACTTGCTCATAGTCACACATATTAAGTTAGGTCCAGGATTTATTTATCCAAATATATTACCCTTTCTATTTTAAAATGTTGCCTATGTGATACAAACTTTGCCCATTTATGGAGGCATTGGATATTAGAACTGGAGGAGACCTTAGTGACCACCTACTCCATTTGTCTCATTTTACAGAGCAGAAAAAAGGTCTATGGAAAGCATATGACACTCAAGGTTACCCAATGTTATGTGTTTAGGATCTGACCTCATATCTTCTGACTCCTTATCTTACATTTTTGACCTTTAATCTTTGTCTTCCAGATATCTCAAACTGGATGTCCAGTTGACATCTTAAATTCAGTATATCCAAACTAGAACTTGTTATCTTTCCCTCTAAACATTCCCCACTCCTATTTTCCATATTACTATTAAAGATATTATCATCCTCCCAGTTCCTCAAGAATGCAATGTAGAGCTCATTCTGAATTCCTCACTGTTTTTTATCCCCATGCTCTTCTCCATATTCAGTGTTGCTAAGATCTGACAATTTCATCTTTGCAATATCTCTTGAATATGTCCCGTTCTCTCCTCTAACACTATCCATACTCTAGTGTAGACCTTATTGCCTTGATTATTGCAATACTAGACTAGTAGATCTGCTTTTCTCTATTATCTTCCCATTTTTATCCATATTACATTCAGTAATTTTTTTTAAAATGATAGTCTGATTAAGTCATTCCCCTACTCAAATGCCAGTGGCTTCTTAGTGCCTCCAAGAGCAAATACAAAACGCTCTATTTGACATTCAAAGGCCTTCATAACACAACTTCTACTTTTATAGTTTTCTTATGATGGGTTCCCTGAAATGTATAATTTAATCCAGTGATACTGCCTTCTTGCCTATTCCACAAACAAGGCATTCCATCTGATGGTTCTGGGTATTCTCTCTGGCTATTTTCTATTCCCCCTCTGCTCCAACTACTCACCTCCCTGACTTTCTATAAGATCCAACTAAAATTTTACTTTCTACAGAAAGTCTTTTCCAAACCCTCTTAATTCCAATGCCTTCCCTTTGTCGATTATTTCTTATATATCCTATATGTAGCTTGCTTTGTATGTATTTGTTTACAAATAGTCTCTACCATTAGATTGTAAGCTCCTTAGGGACATAGGCTGTCCTTTGTCTTTTTTCATATCCTCAGCACAGTCCTTGGCACAGAGTAGGTGCTTAATAAAAGTTGATGGATGGATAGCTTTGCAGTGCCTCCAGGCAGTTGTAAAACTGTAAGCTATAAACAGGTGTTAGTCTGCTTTCTTGGAAGAAGTTTTTGCACCAGGAGTTCACTACTTATCAAGAGTGAAATCACACAGCTAAATCCTCCCCAACATAAAAAGGGAAACAATAACTGCTTTGGCAATCAAATAAAACGAGTAAGTCCTGTTCATCTGGCTTGTAGAAGTAGACATTGTGACCTTCTTTTTTGTTTAAGGTCACAGTGAATTTTTGCTGAATAGGAGTTGTAATTATTAAGAAGCTATACTAGGCATTTTGTTCAAAACAATTACATGATTATTTGTGCCCCTTATAATCTAAAGTGTTACCATGGGATTGAACGACACAAATTGCCCACTAACCTTTGAGAACTCCAAATAATCATATAATCTGCATAGCACAAATAGCCATGCGATCACTGCACATATACAATAATGACCATTTAATTCCATGGTTGATTGTGCCTTGTAACAGTGACTTAGGTGTGTGGATGTGTACAAGGTGGGATCATAAGGTCTTGGAAACTGGGCATAATCTCGGTAGAGCGCTTTATAGCAGTGACAAACATTAATGAATGGAAGGTCTTGAAAATTTGCTTTTCTGTAAAGGCAGGAGAGGAGAATACTAGGCTTCCTATTCCTTTGGGGTGAATGGTAAAAATCTTCTTTCTTTCCATAGTAAGTACTTATTGGCCAGGAAGAGTTCTGTTCTGCTGGTGAACCAGATTTGGGGAAGGAAGATAAAGCCATGCAAAAGAAACTTATTGGGGCAAATAGTGCTGGAGCTGGAACAGATACATCAGAAATTGTACAGGGAACCAGCATAAGACTTTAATCAGTCATTCAATAAAAAAGCATTTATTAGACATCAAGGTCTTTACCAGGTGATGGGGATACAAAGACAAAAATGAGCTGTTCCTGGCCCAAGCAATGTTTACATTCTATTAGAGAAACAAATACAAAACTAATCACTCAATTAACATATATTTCTTAAGTGCCTACTATGTACTAGATGCTGATTTAAGTATTAGGGTACAAAGAAAAACAAAAGAAGTAACCTTTACCCTGTAAAAGCTTACATTCTTTTGTGTGACAGAATCAAGGTACCTGAGTTTGAGTCTTGATCCTATCATAGCTGAGTACTGAAGCCTCTCAATTTTTCACCTTCAAATAAAAGGGTTGCACTAGATGATCTTAACTTTATTTCTGGCTTTAGAATTCTTCAGTTCAGTTCTGTGAACTGAAGCAACAAACAAAAAGCTAAAAAAATATCAAAAAAAGAAAAAGAAAAAGAAAAAAAATCCATCAAGGAGCCAAATTTCCTTTCTGCCTCCAGGTCTGAAATGTGAGGGAGAGACAGATCTCAATTGATCAGGATGTCTTTAGCTGAAATCAACCCTGCTGGAGAGATGTGTGTAAAATGCCACCCTCTTAACTCCATACTTTCAAAGGCACCCATCATGTGCCAATATTCTGACATCTTTCTATTTAGGACAAGAAGCACAGAGAATCTTGAGAGAGCCTATGTTAGCCCCTAACCTTCTGGCTATTTATTTTCCTGCTCCTACAAGCCAGATGCCCCCAATTCTGCTGGAAAATTGTCTGCCCCCACTGTTTTGTTTTATTGGAGAGGCAAAGATTTTGAGGAGAGAAAGAGACTTGTGACCCTACCTAATGGTCAGGTAATGTCTTCTGATGGGAGTGACCAATTGATAGCTGAGACTTCAGTCAGCACAGGTCTTTCAAAATCAATCTTAAGCACCATCAGACCTTTCCATCTGATTTGCCACTGAAAACTCCCGTATGTGTTTTTGCTATTCTTGATCCTCAGAATCATAGAAGAATACTGAAAATGAACTTAAGTCTGAGGAATGCCTTGGAAATCTTGCTTTCAGAAGCAAGTTTCAGAAGTTCTGATCTGGAACAAGGATAAACGAATGCACGAAAGAGCAATCTTGACTTTCTTGTAGTCCTCTACCTTGCTAGTCTCAAATATTTGACATGGAGGTTAAATGTGCCTATTTTTCTCTAAGATAGCTTTTATTAGGAGGTTAGAAAAAACTGCTACTATGTCTACACCCAAAGGACATCAATCAAAGAGACTCATATGCTTATCAGATGGGCAGTGGATGAACAAATTGTGGTATATAAATATGACTAAATACTATTGTGGTATAAGAAATGATGAAAGGAATGACTTCAGAAAAAATCTGGGAATATAGTATGAACTGATGCAAAGGAAATTGAATAGAACCAGGAGAATAATGAGCACAGTAATAGCAACATCTAGAATAATAACAGTACCTATAATCAAGTGTGAAAGACTTAACAACTCTGATCAATAAAATTATCCACCAAAATTTTAAGACTCATGATGAAAAATGCTATCCACCTAAAGAGAACTGTTAGATTCAGACTGCATATTTAAAATTTTTTTCTTTGTTTTTTCCTCTCCTCCCCCAAAATATGGCTAATGAAGAAATATGTTTTGTATAATTTCATATATATATATATATATATATATATATATATATATATATATATATATATAATGGGTATCATGTTTCTTGCTTTCTGCATGAGTTGGGGAAGAGGTAAAAGGAGAGAGAGAATTTGGAACTGAAAATAATTACATGTTTTTAAAAAAAGAAAATTAAAAAAAACAAGAAGTTACAGAAGCATATTATCTTCTTGAGAACAAAGATTATTTTTTGTTTTGTTTTGTTTTGTTTTTATTTATCCTCAGCACCTAAGGCAGCCAATGCTACCCATTAGTAGCATCATAAGTTAAAAGCTGTTAGGAATCCTAATACCTATCATCTAGTTTAACCTTATTTTATAGATCTGAAAAGTAAGGCTCAGAAAGGTAGGTGTGACTTTCCCAAAGTTATATAGGTGGTAAGTAGTTGAACTGGAACTGAGTTCACATCTGATTCTAAATCCAGTTCTCTATTATACCATGTGTCTTCCAATAGAGTAGGTGGTGAATAAATGCTTATTGAATTAAATATTCTTTGGATTCTCAGTGCTTAATGAATGCTTATCCATTGGTTAAGTAGGGAGGAATTTTTGATAGCCTGTAAATCTTCCTACTTCCAAAATATTTGCAAGATGAGGGAGAGGGGAGGACATAGGGGAGGAGAAGAGGAAACTGGAAAGTCCCTAACACATAGTAGTTCTTCATGTTTCTTTGGGGGATATAATTTAATAAATGTTAAAGTGCTATAGCAAAATGGACCAAGTCTTGTAACCAAACAACAATGCCATGTTTATGGAAGAAGGACTCCACTCTGTGCCTGAGTCAGTCAGAAAATCAATTTTCTAAATCAAAACTGAATGTGCTCCACCTCCAGACAATACCAAAGCCCAGGGTTTCCTAGTGAGAAACTGGCAGCTGCTAAAGCCACAATCCTCCCATCTACCCCTATTTTCCAAGCTGAAAGTTTTCTTAGAAGAAAAGAAAGGAAAAGAGGAAAAATGTTAATTATGTGAGTCTTTGTAAGTGTTCTGGAAAATGATTATTAAAAATGGTTGACTTAAAGTGGAAGGCTTGGATTTGGATGTCATGGAGGGATGGAGGAATAAGTTCTTGAATCTCCATTAGAGAAAGACTTACGTGGCAGAAGTCAGGGCTAAATTTAGGGGCAGGAAGAAATATTGATTGTAATTATAACAATAGCTATAATAATAACACCATTAAAGTAATAATTCATAATCCATGGTAACCTCTCTTCCCTCATTTTGGCAAAATTAACCAGGGCAAGCTGCTTGGGAGAACTTATGTACCCTAACACCATCACAGTAGTTTAGCACAACGCTTAGTAAGTACTTAATAAATGTTTCTTGATTTTGTTTGTCAATTACAGTCAACACCTTGCATTAAACCTGGAGATGCTGCCAAATTGGATCCAAGGTAATGCTGATTTTGTTAGTACATGCTTCGTGAGATGCAATAAAGTCAGAAGGTTAAGGACTCATAAGGGTAAAAGAAATAGATAGGGTATCATAAGATTGCAAACTAATCCTACTTGAAATCTCTGTAATCATTAGCTTACTGAGTGAATGCAGTTCCCTCATGTTCTAGTTCCACAAGAAAACAGTATGAACTGGAATGAATTAAAAGAATTATAACCTGTCCAGCTATGAATTCTTCTGCCAAAATGGCTCTGATCACCAAAGTGGCAATCTATGAGTGTGAATGAAATGGACTGGATAAATGAAAATTTTCATTATATACTAGTACAATATCATAATAAAATCAGAAACAACTTTCACAATGGTACCCTCAACTTGTCACTCAACATTTTTTAGTTTATTTTTAATGTACATTGTTTTATGAATTATGTTAGGAAAGAAAAATCAGAGCAAAAGGGATAAACCATGGGAGAGATAAAAATGCAGAAAAAAGGAGTTAACATAGTATGTGTTGATTTACATTCAGTTTCCTTAATTTTGTTTTGGATGCAGATGGCATTTTCTGTCCAAAATCTTTTGGGATTGCTTTGGATCACTGACCTGCTGAGAAGAACCAAATCTTTAATAGTTGATCATTGCACATTCTTACTGTTATTGTGTACAATGTATTCTTGGTTCTGCTTGCTTCACTCAGCATCAGTTCATGTAAATCTTTCCAAACCTTTCTATAATCAGCTTGTTCATAAATTTTTATAGAACTACTGTTCTATAGATATAGACATTTCTATATCTATATAGATATAGACATTTCTATATCTATGTAGATATAGACATTTCATTATCTTCATGTACCACTTGTTCAGCCATTCCTCAATTGATCCATTCCTTTTCCAATTCTTTGCTATCATCATTTTTAACAAGAGATGGCTGATCATAAATAAAAATAAGAGATGAAATTAAGAAATTACTAAAATATTAAGAGGAAACAGTTGAAAAATCTGAGGGAATTAAAAACAGATATTCAGTAAAAACTCCAGAAATACTGTTTTAAAACAAAAACAATATCTATATCTTATATGATCTTAAAAAGGAGATAGCTCTACTTAGACTGAGATTTTGAAAAGCTCTTTTAAAATTTGACAGCATGAATTGAACTAATATAGTAATGATTAAAGTAATATATAGTCATTCAACTACCATACATTAAAACAGAAATTTTAAAAATATAAAATGCTTTCACTTTATTGAATGCTAGATAGATGTTAAATAGAAAAAAAATAGGACTTGCATATAGTATATATGGTGGCCATTGACCTCCTAGTAAGACAACTTCTTTGATTTCCTTCAAGTCTCATCTAAAATATTACTTTCTGGAAGAAGACTTTTCTAGTCCCTTTTAATTCTAGTTCCTTCCCTCTGAGATTATCTTCACTTTATCTTGTACATGTGTTTGTACATAACTGTTTATATGTTATCTCTTCCACTAGATTGTCAATTCCTTGAAGTCAGGAACTGTTTTTACTTAGATTCTTAATTCGGATATATTGTAAAATTCATAATAAGCATTTAATAAATGTTGATTTGACTTATTGATAAGAATTATGGGATGAAAGATGGAGCCAAGAATACCCAGAAGGATAAGTACTAAATAGCATTTTGGCAGAAAGGATTTGAGAGAGCTATTAAAAATCCACAGAATGAAAAGAATAGCTACACACACACACACACACACACACACACACACACACTCACTCATATACACACACACACACACACACAAAGTGCATAATACAATATGGTAAAAAAAACAAGCATGGCTCAAAAGGAGAGATATGATTCTTCACTCTTACCACTTTGCAGAGCTAACAGGTCTACAAATGCTGTGTATTACACATATTTTCAGGATTTTCCAATATATTAATGTTATGCTGAGTTGGTTTTTTTTTTGCTTTTTGCTTTTTTTTTCCTTTTTGGTCCTTAAAATACTATTTGTGACAGGACTATTTGTGACTGGTAAGGGTGGGAGAGAGATACTCGGAGAAGCTATGGTGATGTCAATAAATTAAAATACAAAAATAAAATTTATTTTTTTTAAAAAGAAATTCATTTTAAGATTACATCAATATTTAATCAGCACAGATGTAATCGAAAATTCCAGTGCCTCTTTAGTTAAAGACATATTTTTTCAATGTGGAAAATAATCTGGAAAGCAATATTATATCAGAAATTGTAGATTCCCTTAATTAGAAATTGAAAATAAAATTTAAAAAGTAAAGAAAATACTAGCCAAAACAGCACAAAGAAGAAGAAAACAAGCAATTTAACAACCTACCCAAATTTTACTTCTTGAAAAGCAAGGACTTTGGAGAAGTGAGAACCCAAGAAAAAAGAGAATGCAGAAAATCACTGACAAACTATCTGATTGTAAGAAGTCCCACAAGCCAAATATATAAATTGGATTAAAGAAGAAAAGAAAACTTATGCAATGTTAGTTAATATAAGGAATATAGTTATGTCAAAGAATGTCATAAAACCCTAGTTTCTTGACAAAATAGGAAGGTAATGAGGGCAGGCAAAATACATATTTACTGCCATATACTTCATAATAGTAGTAATAAAACATTAACATTTATATAAAGTCTAGTATATGCCAGGTACCGTATTAAGCGCTTTACAGTTATTATCTCCACAACCCAGAGAGGTAGATGTTATTATTAAATCCTACTTTACAATTGAGCTAAGTGACTTGCCTGAGGTCACCTAGCTGTATGAGTTCCAAGTTGAATTCAGGTCTTTCTGATTCCAGTCCTAAGGCTCTAACCCAGTGTCTCATCTAGTTGCTAGGACATGAATTTGCTAGTAGTAAAGCATCATGTCAGCTTTCTCTCAGGAATAAACTATGTTTTCTCTTGCTTAATAGAATGAATAAAAGAATTTATGGAGTATTTGCCCCGTACCAAGAACTGTACTTGTTACTTGGAATACAATCACAAAAACAATACGGTCTCTTACCTTAAAGAGCTTACCTTCTAAAAACACAAGTAGACACATATGGACTGTTGGCCAGTATTTGATTTGAAAATCACAAGAATAATGAATAAAGTCATAAGAGAATTGATTGACAGGTCCTTTCCTTTCCCTTTTTTTCTTTTTGTGAAGGCAATGTGTGTGTATGTGTGTGTGTTTGTGTGTGTGTGTGTGTGTGTGTGTGTTTGTGTGTGTTTGTGTGTGTGTGAAGACTTGCCCAGGGTCACACAGCTAGGAAGTGTTAAGTGTCTGAAATCACATTTGAATTCGGGTCTTCCTGACTTCAGGGCTGGTGCTCTATCTACTGTGCCACCTAGCTGCCCCTGACAGATCCTTTCTAAATAGCAATTGAAATTTTTGTCTGATTAAGGTTCTAGATCTGTAATGTACAATTATGGAGAAATGGTAAGAGAGAAGATAGTTGCAATATAAAATGTAGCCTGGATGTGCCTGGCTAGCTTTTAACAAACCGTGGGAAGCACTTACCAGTCAGGACAGCTTAGGTCTCTGGGGGTGAGTTTCATAGATTAAAGATTTAAGTCTCTCAGGACATGGTCTCTCTTTCTGCCTGAGTGGCAGGATGGAAGTGAAGAAGTGAAGAAAATGTTACATATCCACTACCAAAAGGTATCAGACCCTCCAAATGTCGGACAATCCTGTCTTTATATGCTTTACCTAAAGTCTGAAATTGTATCTCAAAATTTGAAAAAAATCATAAACATCTTAGAATAAGCAAAAGAGGAACAAAAAGAGTGTGGCACAAAATTCTGGGATTGTAACAATATTTAAGCAAGCTGCCTGAGACCACTTTAAAATTACCCCTATTTATTATTATATACCACCTTTGACTCTGTTTTATCCTTGTAGTTTTTTTCTTGTACTGTAAATATTAGGCCCAAATTAGACCCAAGAGGAGTGAGAATGCTAGCGTATTTTATATCAACATGAAAAATTGTTCTTTATTTAAAACATGGAAAGATTTGATGGAAAGATTGGGAAATAGCCTCAGAGCCAAGGAAACAGGGTTCAGATTGTACTTCTAAATATTGACCATGTGATCCTTGCTAAGTCATTTAAATGATCTTGGCAACTTTCTAAAATTATAGATAAGCAGAGAAAGTGCCAGCTTGCATTTGTAAGTAATCAGTCAATCAAAAAGCATTTAAGTATCTACTATTAAAGTGTCAGGTATAGTGCAAAGTATGGAGGATACAAAAAGAATCAAAATAGTCCCCACCTTTGAGGAATGCACAACCTAATAAGGGAAAAGACAAACAAACAAATATATACAAACAGTTCATATATGGGATAAATAAAAAAATAATTAATAGAAAAAAAGGCATTAGAATTAAAAGGGATTGAGAAAATTCCTGGGAGGAAACTAGGGAAGGCAGGAGGCAGAGATAAGGAGGGAGAGCATTCATAAGGCATGAGGGAGAAAAAATCCCAGAAGCTGAGAGATAGAGTGTTTTGCTCATGGAACAGCAAAGAGACCAGTTTCACTCAAGTGAAGTATATATGTTAAGAAGTAAGGTGTAAGAAGACTGGAAAGCACTTTGAATGTCAAGTAGAGGATTTTATATTGGATCCTGAAGGTGATAGGGAGCCATTGGGATTTAAGGAGTTGGAGGATAATATGGTCAAATCTGTGTTTTAAGAAAACCACATTAGGGGCTGAATTAAGAATAGTTTGAAACAAGGAGAGGTTTGAGGTAGGAAAATAAAGTTGTGAGGCATTGAGGCCTTTGTTAGAGTGGTGGAAGTGTCAGAGGAGAGAAGGGGATCTAAATGAGAGCAGACAAGCCTTGGCAACAGCTTAGACATGGATGGGGAGGAGAGAAGAAAGGCAGGAGAGATACTCAGGAGCGGAGGATGGTTCTTAGGTCATGAACGTGAGGGACTAAGAGGGATGTTATGCTCTTTCCAATCATAGGGAAAGTACAGTGAGAAAAGGGTTGAAGAGGAAAGATTAGTTCACTTTTGGACATGCTGAGTTTATGACATCAACTAGACATTCAGTTCAGATATGTCTGAAAGAGAATTGAAGATGCAATATTAGAAGTCTAGAGAGTTTGGGACTGGAGAGGTGGAACTGAGAATCATCAGCATACAGATGATAAATAATTCCGTGGAAGCTGATAAGATCACCAATGAAATAATATAGAGGGATAAGAGAAGAAGAGAATCCTGAGGGACCTCTACAGCTAGAGGATGTGATCTGGAAGAAAATCCAGCAAAAGAGGCAGAGAGGGAGCCAGCAGATAGGTAGGAGGAGAACCAAGAGACTGTGGTGTCCTGAAGAGAATGTCAAGGTGGATGGTATGTTCAACAATGCCAGAGACTACAGAGAGGTGAATAAGAATGAAGAAAGAGAAAACGACATTGGAGATAGCAACTAAGGTGATTAGTAATTTTGGAAAAAAATGCCATTTTAGTGAAATGATAACATTGAAAGCCAGATTGTAAGGAGTTAAGAAAAAAGTAAGAGGAGAGAAAGTGGAGGCATATAATGTAGAGGGCTTTTTCAGGGAGTTTAGTTACAAATGGCAAAAGAGATATAGGAAGATAGTCAATAGAGATGAAAGGATCAAATAAGGGTATTTTCAGAATGTAGGTAGAAGGGAAAGAATCAAAGAAATTGATCAAGTGGTGATAACAGAAGGCTCACTCAGTTAAAGGATATGGGATGAAGTGAAATCATTTGAATAGGTAAAGAGGTTAGTCTTGGTAAGGAGTAAGGATACTTCATCACATGAGAGAGGGGTGAAGAAGGAGATAGTGGCACAAGGAATCTAAGTGATAGAAGAAGAAGAGGAGATAAGAAGGAACTTTTGGTAAATAGCCTAAATTTTTTTTTTGTAAAATTATTTCTGTGACAAGGTTCTCAGCTAAGAGAATGTGAACCATGAGAGGTTTGAGGAGGGATTTGGAGAGTTGGGGGAGTGAGTTGAAAGATTGTTTAGCAACAGTGAGGGTTCAGTGGAAGTTGTGTAGCAAATTTGTAGTGGGCCTACTTAGAATGGTCGAGTGATTTTCTCTACTTTCATTTAGCAGTATAGACATTCTAAACCTGATATATGAGTATAGAGTTGAATTGGTTCAACAAATAGTCAAGATAGGGAAAAGAGAAGAGAATGACTTATGGAGAAGAGAAGAAAAAGAGGAGAGGATGATGGCCTGGGGGAATTGAGGAGTGAAAAAATTGGAGATCAATGACTAGTTAAAATTAAAGCAAGTTTTCTTATCTGGGAGTTCTCTATACCATTAAAATCACAGATTGAGTCCTTATCATTATTTAAAACATGATGTTTTTGATAAAATAATGTCAAAAACAATTTACATTAAACATGGTATTTTTTTCAGAGACTGTTTAAGCCCATTATGATTATTCCTAACCTTAAATCCACTGTCATCTCTCCTAAAAGACAATACACATTTGTCATATTGTTTCCAAATTGAAAAAGGAATAGAACCAAAACATCTTATTAATTACTTGATCTACATGAATGATAACAAGCTCTATGCCATGGTTCTATTGAAAAATAAATTAAACATCTTCATCATATAAGATCTTTCTCTTTTGCTATCAAAATAACATTTGGATTCCATAAATGTAAAAGCTTTTAATATATGCCAAGGAGAGTTAGAGGCTTAAAGCTTGAATAAAGGAATAAAAATTAATTAATATATGAAGGTAAATATAAACATAGATGATAAATAATTATTTTATAAACACTCAGAATATTTTGCTGGTATATTCTTTTTCTACCTTTTTCATTTTCATAATATCATATAAATATAATCTTTCTTCTAGCATCTCTGTCCTATATAACTCCTTCTATCCCCACTGAAGATATTAAACTTTTGAGAGAATATGTTTTTCTTCACCTTCTCTCCTTGCCCCCAATTAGAATGTAAACAATTCATAATCAGTCTATTCCAAATGACCAAATATATTAAGTTTTTAAATTTTCTCTTCAATTTTGTTTTTGCATTTAAAAATACCCATTATTAATTGCTGTTTTTCCCATCAGGACTACTTAAAAGTTTATTATTTCTTTAATAAAAATATACTCAATTTTTTCCAAGTAAATTATTTTTATTGTTAACCTTTATGTTTTTGCCTTTCTGGAATGTAATTTTTTCTAATATCCACTCTTCTTTAATGTAATAGCTTCCAGATTTTGTATGATCCTGACTGTGGCTCCATAGTGTTTGAATTCTTTTTTTTTTCTTGTTAGTTTACAGGTTTGGGGTTTTGTTTTGTTTTTTAATGTAAACCCTTTGGATATTGTCATGACCTTTTGGGAAGTTTTCATTTTGAAAATTTTTTTTAGGAGATTACTGGAAGATTCTTTTATTATAACTTTGTTCCTTTGGTTCAAATGGGTTTGAACAACTTTCATTAATATTTTAAAGTGTTATATCAGGTTCCTTATGCATGTAGTTTTTAGGCATACTTATTATGTATATATTATTTTGCCTATGTTCTAGATCAGTTATTTATGATAGGAGATAACTTGGATTTTTTCCTATTTTTTGTTGCTTTTGATTTTGTTCTCACTATTTCTTGAAGTCATCACTTTTTCTTTGGTACATTCTAAGTTTTAGGTGGTCTGTTACTTAAGTAAGGTTTTTGTACTAAGCTATTTATTCTCCTTTAATTTTTCATTTAGTTCTTGCTCTTTTTATATTATTGACTCTTGGAAGCCTGGCGAAGCCTAGGGATCCTTTCTTAGAACACCATTTTAAAATGCATAAATAAAAAAAGAATTACAAAGGATATATATATATATATGTATATGTGTGTGTGTGTGTATCATACTGAAATTCATTTATCAAAATAGCTTTTTAAAAAACAAATGACCATTTCCCAGATTAAGAACTCTATTTAAAGCTCTTATTTCCAGAGCTCTCCTTTTAAATATTTCATCTAGTGTTTTCATTTATTTAAAAAATTAAAACTTACTTTATTTCTTCTAGGAATTATAGTAAACCTTGTGACAAAGCTAAGATTCTGTTTGAGTTTTTGCTTGAAATATAGAATGAGACAATATTTGTAAAGTACCTTGTAAACCTTAAAGCTGTATTTAAATGCTAGTGATTATTATTATGTGAGCAATTACAACTATTTGGAATTTTTCCTTCTGCATTTATGTCTTTGGCATCCTTGGATCCTTGATCTTCCTTTATTGTTTCTTTTTCTTTTGTTTGTTCATTTTCCAGCCTTAATTCTTCCATTGAAACTTTTGTTTTCAGAGTCAGACTTCTGGAAGGAATTGGGCTTTGCTCCCACCACTCCAATAATAGACTCATTTTTTTTAATCCAGAACCAAAGGGACCAATGTGGCTGCAAATATTGGGATGCCATAAAGTCAGCAACAAACTCTTGCTAGAAAGATAATGTCAAGAGTCCATCACACTTTCATCTTAATCTTATTGAGCAATGACATGGAGACACTAGAATTCAGGGCAGATGACATTATTCTCCCAGCTGGGAAGGTGACAGTGGGACTTGTAATTGTCTGCAGGGGAACTAGATAACATTTTACTTGGCAAGGTGTAAATAGCCATTAACCATTCTGTAAATACATGGCAAACTCTGTGGATGTAATTGATTAGTAACTATCATGTAATTGCAGAGTGATCACATGGTTGTTTTTGCTTTGCAAATTAAAGTGCTACTACGAGATTGAACAATTATGCCGGGTAATTATATGCTGATTCACATGCTAACTTTGAGTAAAATCATAAGGTAATCCATAGGATATGTAGCTACTGTACAAATATGGAGTTGTTATTACCATGTAATTATACATTAATGAGAGTGTAGGTAGTCTTGTAAATTCATATGTACCAAATGAGGATCTGTTCTCTCTGTTCCTTACTTACATCTATATACTGCAAGTTTTCTTTCTAACCACTGCAAACCTTCATGAAAATCATACAGTTCCTAGAATCTTCTTTACTTGTATGATGAAAGTTAATGACTCAAAGGGTAAGTAGGGGACCAGAAAGTACCTTTCCATGAAAATGAAAATATTAGCTGATAATCACATTAGATGGAGATCTAGACTTGGAGTTAGAAAGACTAATTTCAAACTGGAGATATATACTTAGTAGCTTTATGACCTGAGCAAGTCACTTAGCCTCTGCCTCAGTTTCTTCATTTGTAAAAATGATAATAAGAGCATCTACCTCTCAGGATTGTTGTGAAGGTAAAATGAAATATTTTAAAAGTGTTTTTTGCAAATTTTAAAGTGATAATGCTGCTCTTCTAATTACTATTACCTTCTCTTCCTTTTCCTTTTCCTTTTCCTTTTCCTTTTCCTTTTCTTCTTCCTCCTCCCTCCCCCTCCTCCTCCCCCCTCTTCCTTCTTCCTCTCTTCTTCCCTCCTCCTTCCCTTCTCTTCTTCCTTCCCTTCTTCTTCCCCCTCCTTCTTCTCCTCCTCCTCCTCCTTCTTCTTCTTCTTCCTTCTTGTTCTTGTTCTTTTCCTCCTCCTTTTCTTTCTGTTCCTCCTCCTTCTATTATTTTTATGTTTTATATTATTTTACCTTGGAAATCAGCTTATGCTAAAATTGTTTTGATTGTTGTTGCTTGCCTAGATTTAAGAAAGTGATGGAGAAAATTTGGATAATGCTTACATTTTTCCCCCTGGGGAGGTGGTTGTTAAAAAATTATCAGCTCACTGATGCCTGAGTGTATCAAGAGGAGTTTGGTAAGTCCATTCTCTTTCCTACTATCTTCTGATAAGATGGGAATTTCCCATGTTTTGGGTCCTCATTGTCCCACTGATGAAGTTTTTTTCCCCCTCAAGGACTTATTCAAGTTCTCATCATCAAATTTGTGGAAGACATGAGGATTCTGTGAGTTGGCACCTCAGGAATCAAAGTTTACAATTTGATATAGACCTTGGGCTTGACCTTTAAAAGAGAAATATTGAGCTCAAGTAGGCTGGAAGAGGAACTTGTGCATTCAGACAGCCTGTTTAGAGAACCGTATATACTATCTGGCCACAGATTAATATGTAAAAAGGACAGTCTTTAAAAATAATATTTTATTTTCCCCCGGTTATATATAAAGACAATTTGTAATGTTCCATTTAAAAATTTTTGAATTCCAAATTTTCTCTCTCCCTCTCTCCCCTCCCACTCCTTGAGACAATAAGCAATTAATATAAGGTTATATACATAT
Organism: Sminthopsis crassicaudata; assembly: GCF_048593235.1. Lineage (NCBI taxonomy): Eukaryota > Metazoa > Chordata > Mammalia > Dasyuromorphia > Dasyuridae > Sminthopsis > Sminthopsis crassicaudata. The sequence goes on from NC_133618.1 coordinate 252,994,792, forward strand.
AATTAAGGTTATATACATATAATAAGGTTATATACATATAATTAATTAATATAAGGTTATATACATCAGTCATACAAAATATATTATCATATTGTTGTAAAAGACATTATCATACTGTTGTAAAAGAAGACACAGATCCAAAGGGGAAAACACCAAAAAGTACAGAAAATGAAAAATAGTATGCTTACATGTATATTCAGACTCTATTAGTTCTTTCTCAAAAAGTGGACATTTTCTTTATGAGTCAGTTGGAATTGACTTGGATTATTGTATTGCTGAAAATAGCTAAGTTATTCACAGTTGAACATCATAGAGTGTTGCTGTTATTGTATACAATGATTTCCTGGTTCTTCTCATTTCACTTGGCATCAGTTTTTCCAGGTTTTTTTTTTAATCTGCGTGGTCATCATTTCTTATAGCACAACAATATTCCATTTCAATAATATATCACAACTTCTTCAGCCATTCTCCAACTGATGAGCATTCCCTCAATTTCTAATTCTTTATCATTACAAAAAGAGTTACTATAAATACTTTTGTATAAATAGGTCCTTCCCTATCTTTTTATCTCTTTGGGAAATAGACCTAATAGTGGTATTGCTACATCAAAGTTAGAAACAGTTGTAGCATTTTGATCATAGTTTCAGATTGCTCTCCACAATGGCTCCATCAATATAACTCCATCAATAAGGCATTAATGAAAAAAGATGGTCTTAAAGGGGAAAATGACCCAAGAAAGATGCTAAAGCCTATATATGAGTAAGGAGCAAGGAATTCAGCCTCTTTTTAAAAATTAAAACTTTTTATTTTTTTAAAACATATACTGTGTTTCCCCGATAATAAGACCTATCCTGAAAATAAGACACCCACATACTCTTTAATATTCCGCTAAAATAAGCCCTCCCCCGAAAATAAGCCCTATCAAACTTACTATGAAAACGGTCATCATGGTGATCCCCTGCGCTATATGCTGCGTAGGGGTACCTTCAGTAAGCAGCGCCGCCCTCCCCTCCCGGGTGAAACGCACGTCGCGCTCCGAGCTGCATCCAATCAGAGCTGCAGCAGTGAGCGCGTCATCCTCTTCTTCCCTGGTGATTTGCTTGCTGGCGCTACTGAGAGCAGCGCCGCGGAGTAGAGCTGAGACAGGACCATCTAAAAACTCGGTAAGTTCAGTAAGCGATGGAGAATAAAATAAGCACTCAGGGGGCATGATGGAGGCTAAAAGGGGCATGATGGAGGCTAAAATGGGCATGATGGAGGATAAAAGGGGCATGATGGAGGCTAAAATGGGCATGATGGAGGATAAAAGGGGCATGATGGAGGATAAAATAAGCCCTCCCCTGAAAATAAGCCCTCTGGTGTTTTTTAGTCCCAAAAAAATAATAAGACAGTGTCTTATTATCGGGGAAACACGGTATATGGGCAATTCTTCAACAATAGCTCTTGCAAAACCTTGTGTTCCAATTTTTCCCCTTTTCCCATGCCCTCCCTTAGATGGCAAGTAGTCTAATATATGTTAAACATGGTAGAAATATATGTTAAATCCAATATATGCATACATATTTAAACAATTACCGTGCTGCACAAGAAAAATTAAATCAAACCAGTAAAAAAAAAAAAAAGAGAGAAGCAAAATAAAATGCAAGCAAACAACAACAAAAAGAGTAAAAATTCTATGTTGTCAACTACATTCAGTTCCCACAGTCCTCTCTCTGGATGTAGCTGACTCTCTTCATTACTGAACAATTGGAACTGATTTAAATCATCTCATTGTTCAGAATTAATCATTGTACAATCTTCTTGTTGCCGTGTACAATGATATCCTGGTTTTGCTCATTTAACTTAGTATCAGTTCATGTAAATCTCTCCAGGCCTCTTTGAAATCATCCTCCTGAACATTTCTTATAGAACAATAATATTCCATAACTTATTCAGCCATTCTCCAATTGATGGGCATCCATCCAGTTTCCAGTTTCTAGCCACTACAAAGAGGGCTGCCACAAACATTTTTGCACGGGTGGGTCCCTTTCCCTCCTTTAAGATCTCTTTGGGATACCCAGTAGCAACACTGCTGGATCAAAGAGTATGCACAGTTTGATAATTTTGGGGGCATAGTTCCAAACTGCTCTCCAGAATGGTTGGATCCATTCAACCATTCAGTTCCACCAACAATGTTTTAATGTTCCAATTTTCCCACATCCTCTCCAACATTCATCATTATCTTTTCCTGTCATCTTAGCCAATCTGAGAGATGTATAGTTATCCTTATGTGATGATCAATTCTGATGGACATGGCTCTCTTCAACAATGAGATGATTCAAACCAGTTCCAATTGTTCAGTGATGAAGAGAACCATCTACACCCAGAGGACTGTGGGAACTGAATGTGGTTCACAACATAGCATTTTAACTCTTTTTTGTTGTTGTTTGCTTGCATTTTATTTTGCTTCTCTTTTTCTACTTGTTTAATTTGATTTTTCTTGTGCAGCACAATAATTGCATAAATATGTATGCATATATTGGATTCAACATATATTTCTACCATGTTTAACATATATTGGACTACTTGCCATCTAGGAGAGGGCATGAGGGAAAGGGGGGAAATTGGAACACAAGGTTTTGCAAGGGCTAATGTTGAAGAATTGTCCATGTATATGTTTAGAAAAATAAAAAGATTTAATAAAAAAGAAAATTGTTTATATCCTTTGACCATTTATCAATTGGAGCTAGCTTGAAGGTTTGAAGAATTCAGCCTCTTCAGGAGAAAAGATAAAGAATTTGACAGAGCTGTTAAGCCTCACTTGACTATGGTGTAATCTATTCAGGATGGACATCTTGACCAAAGGAAAAATATCAGCTCAGCAAGAAAACAACATATCAAAGAGAAACCTAATCCTTCTTTTTGTTATTATTGTGAATTGTATAGATTGTACAGTTTATGAGGGAGAGTGGGAACTTTAAAAAAGAAGGATTACTTGACATATTCCAGAAAGGAAAGGAAAGTAGCATTCAAAGAATTTTTTTTTTGTGTGTGTGTGTGTGTGTGTGTGTGTGTGTGTGTGTGTGTGTGTGTGTTTTGGTGGATAGAGGAAGATTAAATGAAATTCCTTATTTAGAATAGAAATGAACCCGTAATATCGGATATCTTTTTAACCTGAGTTTATTGAATGGAAGGGAGTAGAAGCAGGGTATAAAATGGACCAGATATCAATCAGCACTGTCAAAATTATTCTGGGTAGAGTCACATACCAAAAGCATTTTTATGATAACCTCTTATGATTATACATGATTCTCTTGATTAATGACCTAGGGTCCAATGGTGATTTTCTCTCATTTTGCAGATAAATTTCATAGAAGCTAAATGATTTGTCCAAGGGCAAACATAATGCACTTGAGTTTTCAATTTCTACTGAATAAATTCCCACCATTCAAAACCCTCCATGATCTGATTCATGCTTACCTTAAAAGCCTTGTTTAAAAGGTCAAATATCCTACACTTTAACTAAAGACCAGGCCCCTGTAAATAGTTGGGGCTTAATTTTTTTTTTCAAATTTTAGTGAATTTTAACTTAGGCTCTTCATTGTCCTTGAACTATCTTTACTACATAATTATATCTGTCTAATATCCAATGTCATTTATAGAAGAAAATATTTGTTGATAAGTTTTATAAAAAATGTTTATCTCCCTGAGCTCTTAGAGCATTTTTTGGCTTTGATTTCACTTATACTTTCTCTTTTCTTTAATTTGACTAAAAGGGCCCATATATTAAGGCCTGAATTGAAGCACTCAAGAAACCCATGTTAAAAGAATGGACAAATGAATTTTCTGGTGTTTTGTACTTCATTACATTCATTCAGCTAACATTTATTAAGTGTCTTCTCTGTGCACTGACTCATGCTATGGCAGCTTGGTATTTCCACATTGCGGAAGGCAAATGGACCTTCTGCCATAGAAAGTCAAAGGGAACAATCTTTCCAACGTCACCAAAAGTGTCCATAATCATGAGTTTGATAACTTAGGAATTCCTGGGTTCAAGTCCTTATCTATTTGGTAATATAACTTCCAGAGGATAAATGAACAGGCTAGTCGCATGTCTGGACATATTTTCTAAATCAAAGCTTCTTAAACTGTGGGTCATGTATAATAATGTGAGGGTTATGAAAAATTTGGCAACAGTAAAAGGTATCAAATATTCTGCCAAGATTTAATTCTTTATGTAAAAACAAACAAACCCATGGATCTCATTAGCATGCAAATTTGCTTTTGTCCTTAATAAATGGCAAAATTATATGCATAAAAAGAATTGTTTTAAAATAAATTTCTTTATGATTTATTATCAATAGATGTTTGATTTGCATAGCTATTTTATATAAATTTATTTTATATATTTATACCCAGGGTTGTGTAAAAATGTCTCCAGCAAAAAGGATCATCAATGAAAAAAGTTTAAGAAGCCCTGGTCTAAATGACACTGAACAAATTTACAAAAAGTAACTATTAGGATTAGGGCTGCATTATTTACTTACCATCCAGGTATTTGTGGGTCAGGGAGTGAGACATATGATATTTCCACTGCAACCTCTCTCCCTGCATACACACACACACACACACACACACACACACACACACTGGTATGTAGCCACTCCACAGCTGAGTCTTTGTCCTACATTAAGTGCGATTAATCTTTGTCCAACTGGCACAAGAAGGAGAATATGATCTGATTTGTCAAGTATCAAGAGAGCACATTTTTTGAAATCTAGAAATAGCCTTTCTTATTGTAGATTTCCCCTCTGAAGGTGAAGAGAAGAATCGAATGACCTAAGGAAAAGGCAATGAATTTTAGAGGATAAAGGTCACCTGAACCTGGCTGATACAAATTGCTAAGTAATTATAAGGAAAATAAGAGTCATGGCACTTTCCATCTATTTACTGCTTTCTACCTTTCAAATCCTTTCACAACCATCACCTTATACAGAATCACAACTCACTTTTCAATAGTGTTTTAAAGTTTACCAGGCATTTTCCTGACAATGAATCTATAAAGTAGCTAGTTTATTTATTATTATCCTCACTTTGTAGATGGAAAAAGCTGAATCTCATAGAGATGAAATAAACTTTTCATGGTTACAGATGGGAAATGTCAAAGCTAAGTCTCCTAATTCTTAAGTTCAGTCATTATCCTGTGAGGCTTCCTATTTTAGCTTTTGGAGTACCCCAGTGAATGAATGAATGCATGAATAAGAAGCATTTATTACATACTTTTTATGTGCCAGGTTGGGCAACTGAGTGTTATACTGGATAAAGCACAGGAGTCAGAACATCTGAGTTCAAATCCAACCTCAGACACTTACTAGCTGTGTGACTCCAGGCAAGTCACATAATCCTGTTTGCTTTAGTTTCCTCATCTATAAAAGAAACTGAAGAAGTAAATGACAAACCACTACAATTTTTTGCCTAATGGGGTCACAAAGAGTCAGGACATGACCAAAATGAACAATAACAACCAATGTGCCAAGCACTGTGCTTGGGATGCAAATACAACAGTGAGACAGTCTCTACCCTCAAAGAACTAATATTCAGGAGAGAAAAAGCAACACATACAGTGCAGGGAAGTTAGGTTGGTCCAAGAAGTCAGAGGGATGGTGAGTGAAGCCATAGAGCCAGCTATCCCACCCCTTTCCAGAATGGATGGTAACACAAGGGCAGGTAGCTGGCAGAGTAGATAGAGCACCAGCTTTAGAGTCAGGAAGACCTGGCTTCAAACATAGTCTCAGACACTTATTAGTTGTGCAATTCTGGGCAAGTCACTTTACTCTGTTTACCTCAGTTTCCTCATTTGCAAAATGCGTTGGAAAGGGAAATGGTAAATCATTCCAATATCTTTACCAAGAAAACTTCAAAAGGGGTCATGAAAAGTTGGACAGGACTGAAAATGATTGAACAACATGGGTAAAGAGGAAGGATGTTGGCGAGGAGATCAGGATGGACAGTTGTGTGGAGTTGTGTGTATCTCACATAAATTAAAAGGTGTCTAGAAATATTGTACCTTCCACACTACAAGTAGCACTGTAGAACAACAATAAAAGTCTTAGTTATTTATTTATATCCTTATGGAACTGCTTCTTTGTCAAAGGATGTAGAAGAGTTGTAAGTAACATCAAAGATCATCTCTTTCAAGCCCCATATTTTTACAGAAGGAGAAACTGAGAAGCAGAGACATTAAATGAATTTTCAAAGGCAGAATGTGGTTTAGCTGGACTACTTACTTGATCCTCAGATTTGAAAAGTCTAAAGACTTTTTTGTCCCTGTAACTCAAAAGATAGGACTCTTCTTCGAAACATTTTAGGAGGGATTAGATTTGATAATATTGTGACACATGAAGGAAAACCCTACAGACAGGAAATATGTTTCCTGGTTTCAAGCTTTATTATTGTCTCACTGTGTGACCTTAAGCAAACACTTCTCTGACATGCAGTAAACTGAGGCTGTTAGACTAAATATCGTTTGAGATCTCTTGTAGCTCTAATATGTGGTCTTCTTTTAGATGCAAAAATCTATAAGGAGGTGCAAAAGATGTGCAGGCTTTCCCTGAAGGTAGTTCGGCAGTAGTGGAGGCAATAGACAATGAAGGACCTTGAAAACCCTCTTAAATCCCTTCTCTGAAGAAAGGACCCTGGCAGGCAGGGATGGATGACCAGAAAAAAAAGGTAATTCAAATACATCGTTTCCTTATGTCCACGAGCAATGAAAAAGCTCATTAATTAAACTTGAAGACAGAAAGGAAAGGTTGGAAACTGTGCTAAAATAGGGTCACTTGGCATAGTACAGATGAAAGGCGCATTTCAAAAATGTACCCTGCAATTTAGTCAAAACGGAAAGGGCAAGAAGAAAAGGTCAATATTGTTTTAAATTAGACTAACAGTTTCCTTTATGTAATGGACAAACTGCAGCATGTTTCCAGATGATTGGCAATTTAGCAGTTGAAAAAAAGGTTAAACTTATCAGCGCCCTAGTTGGTAATAAAGGAAGCAGCAATTTTAAGAAATCATACTTGCAGGTTGTCATTTCTGGCTCTCTGATACAAATTAACCTACTTTACGGTATTGCAAGTCTCACCAGCAAGCCCAGGTGTTCTGGGAAGTAAGGGCTCACCCCCATCCAGGTGTGCCAGGGGAGAATAAGGCTGTGTGGCCTTGAGGGCAAGAAGTAGGGGAGAGATGCCAGCATCTGGCATGTGGAAGATTGGGGATGGGAGTTAAGCAGAGGGCAGAGGCTACTTTACCTAATCAAAGTTCCTCTTCTCAAAAACAAAGCTCTAGTATCTCCTATATCATGCTGTAGATGCTCTGGCTCTAGGGGCAGTGATTGAGGCCTTTCCTGCTTCCTTGGTCATTAGGGCCCTACTCCACATCTGTATTTTGTATTCATTTTTCTGTATATTTGTTGTTTCCTCCCCATCCCCCAATACCATATAAATTCCTTTAGGGCAATAACTCTTTTAGCTGGTGTATAAGTAATACAAACTGAATGAATGACCAAATGAATAATAACAAGCATTTATATAGTTCTTTAAAGATTTGCAAAGCTTTTCACACATATTATCTCATTTTATCCCCACAACAACCTTGGGAGGTAAGTGTTATTATTCACAGATGAGGAAACTGTGGGAGACAGAGATTAATTGACTTGCCTAATGCCACAGAGTGTCAGAGACCAGATTTTAACTCTGGCTCATCCTGATTCCAGGTCCAGCTCACTATCCACTGAATGAATGAATTGATGGATGAATTGAATTGAATTTATGATATATTATTCAGGCCCTTCTGTGTTTGTCTAGGGCTATTAATGTATACCTTGGAGCTTGGAACCTTCAGAGACACATAAACTTAAAATGCCATCTTAAAAACAATCTTTGAAAATTTTTACTGGAATCATACCATTTCATTCTGATATTTTTTCTTTAATTTTAAACATTTTCAGAGCTTTTCTACTGAACTTTCACTATAACTTTTTATGTAAGTAATTGATTGTCTTTCTTTTGGTGTTTTAAGTTACTTCTATGTCGTTACTGTAATATGGTATGCTCCATAGCTCTAACAGATTGGGATTTCCTCATAGTGGAGTTGACATTTTTCAAATACTATCATTTCTTCCTTGAAGTCATTAGCTAAGGGAACAACTTCTATAAAGAAGGGGCCATCAATGGACTCCTGTGGGAAGCAGGACAGTTTAACAAAAGCATTAGACACCCCGAGGGAGAGATAAGAGTCAGCAGGTGTCAGGAAAGACAAATCAACACTACCCTGACCATAACTTTCCCTCAGACCCAATAAAATAGCCCAGGACCCTGAACCCAAGAGAAAGGAAAAGCAGCATCCCTCAGGCCACTGGCCTAATTCTAGCTCATGTCCCAAACCCATCATTAAGGAAAGCAATCACTGTGGAGAGGGAGTCTTCCTAGAAAACATCAACACCAACAACCAACCAACTATTACTGAAAGGCATGGGAATAGCAGCATCCACTTGCCTTGTTTCCATCTCAATACACATAGCCATCACTATTTTGGGAAGCCCCTGTGGAGATAGAAACTGAAAACTACCCTAAGAACCCAATGTTACTATTATCCCCACAGGTTTTTTGTGGACCAGTTTAACCTGTGCAAGAAGATATGGATGGAAACAAGAGAAAGAAAGAGAAAAACAACTATCTTATCCTTTATTACAGGTACTGGACATGGCACGTGATTATAATTCTTAAGTCTTGTGATGTAGAACTGAGAGTTCAATTTTCTTTTAATATGTGAAAAAAACGAGGTTTAGAAAGGAAAATTGGCTCGTCCAAGAACATACAATTAGGAAACAGAAATGTAAGGATTTCCAAGTAGACTTTTGGACTCCAAATTTTATATATATCATAATTCTGTGTTATTTCTGCACAGCATGAAGCATTCAGATAAAAATCAATGTAAGATCTGACCATCTGGATGTTTCCAAACAACAAGATATTGATATTTTCCAAAAGGCAAAATGTCTGCATTATTTGGTCACTTTAAAAATCTTCATTTGAATTTTGGCATTGCATAGACAGAGTAATTTTTCCCCAAACACACTGAGTTTCTTTTTTTTTATTCTAACAAACAGCTGGGGAGATGATTCTCTGAGAAGGGAGAAGCTTTGCCAAGAAAAGCCAATCTGATTTCTACCTACATCTCACAAAATTCTTTTAAATATTAATTAGAAAAAGGAAGAATGATAGGTAAGCTTCAAGGAAATATAATAATGGTCACTAATAGGATATTTGGTGAAAAGGCAAGACTATCTATGTAACTTTGGCCCACTAAATAGCTTCACCACACATTCACTCTAAAAGGAGAAATAAATCCTTTTATTCATAATGAAAATTGAAACTTAGGATACAGGTACCCAATTCCAATAAAGGAATTTGAGGAGAAAAGATCAATGACAGTAACTCAATATATAGAGACATCAAAAAGAAGAAGACCAGGATGTGATTTGCTGCTGAATCAAATGGACAAAGGTTAATAGCTTCTTAGAACTTTCTACCCAGCACAGGCATTGCTATTTTGCATGGTCCAAAAAAGAAGAAGGGATAAATTTAAAATTATTCTTGATGCAGTATCTCTTAATCCATTTTCTACTTGTGGAAGTATAAGCCTGAGGAGATTTATCTCAGAATTACTGGTGTGATGAGATCTAAGATATAAATGGATTTTGACTATAATTTATATGACAGTTCAACTGAAGATCCAGAGGATATGATAGAGGATGGAGCAGTTCAGTTAAGGAGAGCAACAGTTAACAGAAAAGTTCTAAGAAGAATTAATGGGGTAGATTTTATTTCAGACTAAACCTGACTGAGGGGAAAGGACTTCTTAACCATTGGTTGAGGTAGCTGACTCAGAAGACCACAGTGAGCTCCACAACTACTCATCAAGAATACTGATTGAAGAGATCTGTAACTTTGACTGCAAGGGAAAGACATTAATCATAGTACCACCTCTATTAGATGGAATACTGATCAATGGGTGGCCCTGAGGATGCTTAAGTGGGGTAAAGAAAGATACTAAGAGAACAGTCTGGCAGAGGAAATGGTGCTTTCTATTGAGTCTCTTCTCCATAGAGTAGAAGCACATTAACTATTCCACTCCTGCCCCCGGTGAATGGTGGAAGTAACTAAAAGAGCTGGGAAAGGAACTATAATGATCCTATCTATAATTCATGTTGTATGACCCAGAAAATAGAGTTGATGATTAGCTGGAGTATAGGGCAGCACCTAGAATGAAGAAGTCTCTGGAGAACACTACATGATGGGGAATAGATTCAGCTGGAGAGTAGCAGCATATATCAGAAGACTCCAGCAGTTTTGCAGTTTGGAAGGTGTGAGTTGTCTCTATGTGTTTCCTAACCACAACTTTGTGGGGAATATCCATATGTGGATGTCCATGTATTCCAAGTGTGTCAATGTTTTATATACATTCCTAAAAAGGCAAAATCCTCACCTAGTATGCATGTATTTGTCAGAGTAAATTCAAAGTTTATTATAGAGAAAAATATGTATATTTAAAATGATGTAAAATATATAACATAATACTTGCAAAGATATACAGTGTTGCTACTTAACTGAAATATTTTTTTATGAACTAAAGGCATCAGGCTAACAAGTAAAAAGGAAAATGCATTTGTAGAGGTTCAATAAAAAGTTTAGAGATGATTTTAATTCAAAGATACTTGGAACTTGGGATAAATAACCAGGAGTCTAAAAAGTTGAGAGATGATTTTAACTCAAAATATCTAGCTCCTGGGATAACTAATCAGGATAGCTAAACAAGCATGACACAAACTCTCAGATCTTCAATTTCCTCATAAATAAAATGAGGAAATGATGAGCATCATAGGGAAGTGTTTTAAATATTTTAAAGAGCTATATATAAGTATGAATTTAAATACATATGATATATACAGATGTGGATGTATTTGTCTATGTAATTGTTTAGGAGAAAGAGATATTTACTTATTGCTTTGTACTTATTTTATTGATATTTAAGGTACTTAAGCAAAAGTAAGCTTTGATGGAAGAACATAGAATTAAAGGGCATTGGATATCCAGAAGCATAGGATGAGGAGTAGTAGTACTCTAAAGGAGGGGGAGGGGAATAAGTTAAGAAAGGAGAGATGAGGCAAGATGGGCAATTGGCCTTGCCTGGGTATCATGTCAAAGGCAGTGTTATATTATATGAAAAGCTTTGGACCTGCTATGTCAACTGCACTCTGGCTCAGCCAAGTTTGGGAATGACTTATCAACAGAGGGTTAATTTGTGGCCAATTTGACCAAAGAAATTCAATTAAAACATGGTCTTGGTGAAGGAAACGTCCACACTAGTGAAGGCACAGGTACTTGGAGTGATTTGTTTATTTCCCCAAATCTAAATCCCATTTCACATCTCATATTCTTAATTAATTATTCACTTTCTATATTTAACTTTTCCTTCTGAAGATCTTTCTGAAAAAGAAAAAAGAATTGGAGAATAATCTAGGCATTTTGAGTTTCATTTAAGAAGGCAATGTGAAAGGTCATACAAAAATACCACTATCCTAACATATATTCTGGCAAAGACACCAGAAACATAATGATTAAGAACATCAAAGGGAAATATCAGTAATTTCCTTCTTCCAGTCCTGGACTGAATAATAAGATAGCCAGAATCCTATGGACCCTGGAAAATGAATCATGCCAGTGGAGGCAGAAATTGATGTGAGTTATAAGAGGCTTGTAATTTGTAAGAATTTATAAACTGATATTATTTGTAAGAAGCCTGGGATTAGGAAAGTTTTCAACATCAAACTGGATTCTATCATGAAATAGAACCAATTTCTGGCTGAAGATTGTCCAAAGAGAAGGAAAGGAGATGGGCTATATAGTTAGTGTTTGCATTAGATCATCACCAGAGGAAGTCTAAGCTAAAGATTGCAGGATGGCCCCAGCCACTTCATCCAGAACTATAACAGCTGATCAGTATCTATACTAAAGAAGAGATAGGACAAAACAGAGACTGCTCATCTCATCTAAGAGTGTGGGAGATAGTGGCAACGGGCATTAGCACAAAGTTCCAACTAAATGGCGAGGCTGAAAACAGAACCAAAAACAGAAAGTTGACAATACAAGGGAAAAAATACTATGGATTAAGAGAAGCCCAAAAGGTGAATGTTACAAGTACAACAAGAGGCAAATATTAAATACAAGCAGAGTATCAGAGAATAAAAAATAAAAAGGAATGGGGAGGTATTGTTATTTACATAGACCTGCACTGCAAGAAAATAATTTTAATGGCTAAATGGAGAAGAGACTTGAGTGGGGAGAGACTTGAGATAGGCAGATTAACTAGAAAGTTTCTATAACAATCCTAGCATGAGATGATGAGGGCTTGTACCAGAATGGTAATAGTGTCAAAGGAGAGGATACATATTCAAGAACTATAACAAAAGTAAAATAAGTAGGCTTTGGCTACAGATTAGATGGGGGGAGGAAGTTGTGAAAGATAGTGTGGAATGTAGGGTGCCTCTTAAGTTGGGAACCTGAGGGACTGGGAGAATGACATTGCTCTCTATAGTAATAGGGAAGGTAGGAGTAGGGGTGGGTGAGGGATTGGGGGGAAGGATAATGAGTTCATTTTTGGATATATTGAGTTAAAGATGTCTACTAGACATGAATGTTGGGATGTCTTTAAGTTAAATGGAAATGCAAGATTGAAGGTCTGTAGGAAAGTTAGGGTAGGATAGATATATTTGAGAATCATCAGCATAGAGATGGGTGATAAGTCATTTCAAAACTTGACTGGGCTAGTGTGCAGGTCACACACCAAGTCCAGTGCTTTTAGGTCATTGCCCATCTTGATTCACCTCTTCCTTCTTATTTAAATTTAAAAATGGAAATTAAAGCAACTCTGAGATACCACCTTCCACCCATCAAATTGACAGATGATAAAAAGAGAAAATGATAGTTGGAGGTAAATTGAAAAGGCAGGTACTCTAATGTATTAATGCAATGACCAAATATGAGCCCAGACAGAAGACTGATGATGAAACATACTTGACTGTGGGTATAAAATATGTATTTTCAGACAGATAATATGTGAATTTCTTTTGCTTGATTCTATCTATTTGCTACAAAGGATGTCATTGCATACAAAGGATATAAGCATTTATTTATTCTCCCTTAAACCTCCTCTTTGTTCCCATTGAGGGAAAAATAAAGAAAATATTCTTCTTGTTCTTGTTGTTCTTCTTGTTTTTCTTCTTGTTCCTCTTCTTCTTTCTCCTCCATCTTCTAACAATGCTGATGATACAGAGTAAATTACTCTTCTTGGCTCTGTTCACTTTAATTTATATCAGTTCATGTAAATGTTTTTAGATTTATCTTTAAGTCTTACCAGTTTTTACAGCACAGTAAAATTGCATTACATTCATATAGCGTAATTTGTATATATGGATTGTTTCCTCTTCAATTTATTCATCCATTTCCCAATTGATGGACATCTCCTCAATTTCTAATTCTTTGTCCCCAGGAAAGAACAGCTACAAATATTTTTTTATACATATATGTAAAGGGCTAGATCTGAGCAAATGCACTTGGATAATGGAGCACGTGAGACTAATTGCCAATTGGACAGTTCCCTATTAACTTGTTTGAAGGTTGAGACTACCCAGCTGTTCTGTGCTGACTTGATTGGTGGGACAAAGAGGGGGAAGTGACATGTGTGGGAGGAGGAGGAGGAGGAGGAAGAGGAATTGAGACACAGATACTGAGTCAGTCTCTCTGGGCGTTTGAGGGAGGAAGGTGTGTGTGAGATTGCTAGGCCTAACCCCCTGACCTTGACTGTAAAAGATCAAGAATAAAGACATTTATTTAGTGATCCTAACTCTGCCTGATTTCTGGGAAGACAAAGTTCCAGCACATATAGGTTCTTTTTTTGTTTTCATCTCTTTTGGAATATGTACTTAGTAGAGGTCAAAGGATATGCATGGTTTTATAACTCTGATTTTATAATTCTGAGCCTAGTTCCAAGTTGCTCTATAGAACAGTTGAATCAGTTCCCAAATCTATCAATAATGCATTAATGTTTCATTTCTCTCTTTTTTTTTTAAATCTTAAGGTATGTCCCTAATAGTAGTATTACTTTTTCAGAGGGTATGCTCAGTTGATAACTTTTGAGGCATAGTTCCAAATTTCTTTCCAGAATGACTATACCAGTTGGGGATCCAGAGCTACTCCATTTTGTTCTCACATATATGTCTGTACTCTCCTATAGTGCTTGCAATGCAAGTAACCCAAAAAGAAATGTGCCATAGTATCCTGTTGTGCAACCTGTTCTTAGACTCAATTTATCCCACTGCATTCTATACAGAAATTCCTAATCCCAAAACTGAGTAAAGGGTTGCACCAAATATCCTTAAGCTCCAAAAGGAGCTTTTTTGCCCTATTCCTTTCTGTTCTTCACTCCCTAAAATTATACTATTTATTTGAGGGAGCCTTTGCCTCTTTGAGTGAGACTCTGTTGCTGGTGAACTAAATAAACCATTGTTGGTTCAAATTCTGTTTCTTGGCCAGTCTGTTCCTAGCACCTTTCATGATTCATAGTTTTACCAACAGTGCATCCATGTTTTCCCATAACTGCTCCAATAATTTTTGTTTTCCACTTTTTTCCACTTTTCCAATCTAATGGGTAAGAAGTAAGACCCAAGGTACTTTAATTTGAATTTCTCTAATTATTAGTAATTTGAAGTATTTTTTGGTGAGGCTATTGGGGTTAAGTGACTTACCCAGGGTCACGCAGCTAGTAAGCATTAAGTCTCTGAGGCTGGATTTAAACTCAGGTCCTCTTGGCTCCAGGGCTGGTGCTTTATCCACTGTGTCATTTAGTTACTTCCTTTTTTCTTTTTTTTTTTTTTAAATTTAAAACTTAAACAGAAAATAAAAAAAAATGTAATAGAAAAAGAAAGAAGAGGGGGGGAAAGCATTGTCATGTGCACAGCAGAACATATGAGAGAATGCAAAATATGTAACAGTATTTTAAAAAATATGTCTATAGATAGGTTGGATTTCTTGAGAGGGCTTGTGTTTTGGGAAAGAAGTAGGGTAGTAATGCAAGAATAAAGAAGTATCAATGAGACATTTAAAAATATATTCAGAAGAGCTTCCAGAAGAGAGCAAAAGGAAATTCAAAAGGTTATAAAATCAAACAGGACTGTGTTGGTGCTATCATGTTCAAGTTTATACATATATATATTTGTAGCAAGGACTTTCTCCACATGTATCACAGGAGTTTGCTGTGTGGCTCCAGGGGAGGAAGAAGATTAACATTTCAAACCTCATCTTCCCTCTATCCTTCTCTAAGAGAGACTTTAATTCCTGCTAGAAGTAGAGGTAGAAAGTTGAGTCCAGATGTTTGGCCACTCTACTCTCCTAATAGAGAGGAGGTATTGGGCTAGGATTATATCCATCTGCTCCCTTAAACATTATTAGTTTAGAGGATGTGGTTGTTATATTTAAGTTAAATTTCTGATCACTGTTCTTTAGTAGGAAAATGAAAGGAGGATCCAAGCTCTATATTCAAGATTAGATTTCTTTCCCACCAAATGCCATTTTCACACTGAATATATAGCACTTAATAAAGTCATCTGTTGATAGCAAAACCAAAATCAGAGAAAAGTATAAATAACAGAAGATAAGAATGCAGAGGGGAACTCTCCTATTGGAAGTAAGGTAACTCATCTCAACCAAGAAATAGAGTCCTAGAACTCATTCAAGGGGAAGTTCCCTGAATTCTTCAGGATAGCAAGTTAAGGATAGGGATATGATGGAGACAGCAGATCTTCCCATGTTAGTGCCTTCTTAGAAAAGAGTTCTTCCCTCAACAATTCTACCTCATCTCCACCAATGAGGAAAGAATCCCATATAATGGTACTATTATTATCCTTATTTTACAGTTAAGGAAACTGAGGCAGAGTGACATAGCTAGTAAATGTTTGGGTTGAATTCAGTGATTCCTAAGATGATGTCTAGCTCTAAATTTTAGATCCTCTTCAATTCTCACCAATAACAATACATTTCTTTTCTTCTTCTTCTTCTTTTTTTTTTTTTAACAAAAATAATCAATTATAATGAAATGACATTATCAAAAGAACAAAGAAGAATAACAATACTAGAATAACATGACTAGATTTAGGAAGTGAAAATATTATTATTGCATTTTAGTTTTGAGTTGGGTCAGAGAAAGGATGTTTTGTTTGGTTTTTTATATGCTGGAAGCTTAGATGTGAGTTCCCATCCACTCATCACCAATACCAATACCAATATTCAGGGTAAGGGCAGTACATACAAGGAGACATTCACTTCTCACTAAACTCTGTTCTTTTGAAGTCAACAGGCTCACATCCTATTTGATAGGATCATAAATTTAGGGGGAGGATAATACTCAAGCTGCATCTTAAAGGAAGAGAGAAATTTGATGAAGTAGAGGCAAAGATAGGAGTGAATTCCAGAACAGGGAAAGTTGAGGAACTGAGAGAAAGTCAATTTGACTGAATCACAAAATATGGAAGAAGTAGTCATGTCCAAAAAGACTGGTAAATATAGTTTGGGGTCTAGTGCCTAACAAGGCACCAGAATTAGTTGGGTAAGGGAAGTTAGATGGAAAAGTCATGCACATATGTACTATATGGCTTGGGGAAATATACCTTATTCAAAAGGAACAGATTAGATCAGTAGGTATATATATTCAGAATATATGTATGCAAATGACCAGCTAGGTGGCACAATGAATAGTGTCTTGGATGTGAAATCAGGAAAACTCATCTCCCTCAGACACTTAATAATAGATGTGTGACCTGAGCAAATTATTTAACTCTGTTTGCCTCAATTTCCTCATCTGTAAAATGAGATGGAGAAGTAAATGACAAACCATTCCAGTATCTATTAACAAGAAAACATCAAATGGGGTTACAAAGAGTCTTGAGATGACTGAAATTACTGAACAACAACAATATGCATATAGAAGAAACTTAAATTGTGGAATGAGGAATGAGGAATGTGAATAGAATTTGGATGGAGATCAATCAAGGGAGAAATGCAAGTATTATTATCGTGGATGGAAACTAATATCCATCCACTAAAAAGAGGAAGTGGATGAATTCTGAAATTGGATAAAAAATTAAAATAGTAGCTTAAGAATCAATGTGGTTTAACTGATAGAGTTTGCCTAGAAGATGGAAGCAAGGGAAGATAAAAGAATAGAAAGATAAGGTAGTTTTGTAAGAACTGTGTCAAGAGTATTAAGGTTCAGAATAAGCCATGGTTGATGAAGAATGCTAAGGACTATCAAAAGGACTTTGTAAATTATGTTGGTATAAGGAGATGATCAAAGGAAGGATAGGGCTATTTCTCAGGATGGATGTGTGGATGATAATGAATGAGAGAAAGAAACCAGAATTAATTGAATCAAATATTTCTTGAAATTTCTCAGTTCAAGAATAATGATTTTTTTTAACTTAGAATAAAAAATTAGTTAATAGGGAGTTGAATACAAATTAAAAGAGGAGCAACAGTAAGGTCCAATGAGTTCAAATTACTAGGCCTAGGGCACTGAAAGAACTGACTTGTGAGATTGCTGAGCTGCTATCAGCGATCTTTGAAAAATCATGAAAAATAGGAGATACCAGAAGACTAAAGACAGGCAGATATTGTCCCAATTTTCTAATGAAGGAGGCATATTTTAAAAATATATATATTGGTTAATTTGGCAGAAATTCTTTACAAAATTCTAAAACAAAGTACTAAAAGGGATGTTTTGTGGGCAATTGGAAAGGTAAATAATTATTAGACGTTAATATGGGCTCATCAACACATCAAACAAATTTAAATTATTTTCCTTTTTCTTACAGAAAATACTATTTTGGGACATTAGGAGATTTCTTTAGGCGAAGTGTGCCTGTATTTCAGCAAGACTGTTGATAAAGGTTCTCAAATTATACTTGTGAACAAGATAGAGAGATGTGCACTAGATAAAGGTATAGTTGGAGGAGTCAGAAGTAGCTAAATGACAGAACTTAAAGAATTCAATTAAATCTGTTCTCTGTGTTTCCATTCCTTTTCCTTTCCTCTTTTCCTATAGAATAATAAACATTTCTATAAGGAACTAAATGTGTATGTTTTTCCTTCTTGGAGCCAAATCTAATGAGATTAAGGTTCAAACAATATTCATCCCCTTTCCATCATTTGCTTTAATAGGTTTTTAGTGTCTCCTGTGATGTAATTTACCCCATTTTACTTCCCCTTTCCTCTTCTCCCAGTACAATCCTTTTCCCACCCCTTAATTTATTTTTAATATGAGCACATCAAAGTCAGTTTATACTCACACCCTCTGTTTGTGTATAGCCTTCCTAACTGCTCTAGTAAAGATACAATTTTCAAAAATTTATAAGCTTCAATCTTCCCCTGTAGAGATATAAACAGTTTAACCTTTAAGTAACATTTTTTCTTTCCCATTTACCTTTTTATGCTTCTCTTGAGTCTTATATTTGAAGATCCAATTTTCTGATTAGTTCTGGTCTTTTCATCATAAATGATTGAAAGTCCTCTATTTCATTGAATATCCATCTTTTCCCCTGAAAGATTATGCTCAATTTTGGTTATAGTCTAACATCCTTGGTCTTGTGGAATATCATATTCCAGGCCCTCTGATCCTTTAATGTGAACTAAGGTTCCTCAATATTTGAATCATTTCTTTCTGGCTGCTTGCAATATTTTTTTCTTTGACCTGATAATTCTAGAATTTAGCTACAATCAGTGGATTCTTTCAGTGACTATTTTACCCAGTGATTTTAGGATATCAAAGCAGTTTTATTTTTCTTTTTTTATTAAATACTTAATGACCACTCTGGTTCCTTAGGGCTAAGATTATTTTATTTATTTATTTTTAGTGAGACTTCTGGGGTTAAGTGACTTGCTCAGGGTCACACAGCTAAGAACTGTTAAGTATCTCAGACTGGATTTGAACTCAGGTTTTCCTTACTCCAGGGTCTGTGCTCTATCCACTGAGCCACCTAGCTGCCCCCTTTTTTCTTTTTTTTCTTTTTTTTTTTTTGTTGTTGTTGAAATTTTGTTGAAATAAAAATAAGAAGAAACAGAATAGAAAAAAGACAGAAAAGGAAAATAAAAAACATTTTCATGTGCCCAGAATAATAACATCAAGAAGGATTCAAAATATATAATAATGATTTTCCATTTTAAGAATGCATATATAGTAATAGAAGAAATTATATTTATGAGTGTCCATCTCTGCTTCCTTGTAGACTATTCTTTTGTCTTCTGCTAAGAACTTTTTACTTTATTCTTTTTTCCCCTTTTATCCCCCCACTTTCCCCATGAAAGCTACAGTTAAGCACAGATAATATTTATATACACATACACATATACATACATATACATACACACATGTGCATGTACACAGTCACACTCACCCATAGACCCACACACATATACTCAGACACATATATATGCATATGCATTTATCCATATGGAAATGTGCATCTAAAATAATAATAATATGATTAACATACAATACAGATTTCTCTACTGATTAAATCTTTGTTTGACTTTATCTAAGATCAATGATTGAGAGCCCTACTTTTTTTCTAGTAAATTCTATTCCTAATCTTTGTTGTAGTGTTTCTGTAAATTTCTTATTTCCTGATAACTTTTTTACTTGAATTCTGCTTGTTAACTTGCCTTGCTATTATTCAGCTTCCCCCCAGCCAAGGATTCCTCCCTTATCTTGGCCCCCACCATTTTCTTTTCTCATTTTTCCATTTCCATTCATCTATATGCCTTATCCCACACTATTTAAATACCCTTCTCTATCCCATCTCATCCTGTACTATCCTTCTCTCCCTCACCTCTACTTTATTCCTCTCTCATTAACCTACATACCTTGTCCCATTATCTAGACTCTAATACCCTTCTGTACTACACCTTATTTTTTAATCTCTTGCCTCTTAATCCACCACCTTATCTCACTGCCATAAATCTACACATCCTTCTTCTATACTCCACTTTATCCTATTTCTTCCTCCCTTATTTCTTTATAGATTTTGGAGGATGTAAAATCTTTACAGTACGTATGTGGTATTGCCTATTTAACCCATTCCCCATGTGAATAGTTTTTCAGAACTATGAGCTCTTCTCTCTCCTTTAATGCTTCTGTATCTATTCTTCTTCTGAACCTTATTTGTATAATATAATCTTTTCCTAGACAGTTTTGCTTTCTAGAGTCAGATAATACTCAACTCTGCCCCAGTCTTTCTTTTGAGCTACCCAATTACTGATGTCAATCTTAGACATATGACATATGTTTCCATGTAAAAAGCACAAACAATTTATTCATGTTAATCTTTGATATTGCTTCTTATATGTTAACTATTCTATTTAGTTTTTGTTTCGGTTGAAAATCTGCAAGTTCATTGAAAGCCTTTTTTCTTTCAATATTATGGATAATTTTGCTGGATGAGATATTTTTTGACAGCAGATCTAGTTCTTTTGATTGTTGGTATAAATGATTCCAGGGCCTGTGGTCTTTTATTGTGACTCCTGTACAATTCTAATTATAGTGCCAACATATTTGAATTGTTTTTTCCTTGTTTTTTGCAAAAAAATTTTTTGATCTGGAGATTTTATAATGCCCTCTCTCCATAATCTTCTTCTTGCTCTTGGATGGTTTTTATTTTTAGTTTTTTTTAGCTTTTCCTCAATCTCTCATTTGATTTTTGAAGTCTTTTTTGAGTTCTATAAATTCTCTCTGGGCAGAAAGCCATTTAATATTATTCTCTAGGCTAGAAGAACTTTTGTTTACTTCACAGTCCTCTGAAAATGAACTGTAGTCTTCCCTATTTCCATAATAAGTTTCTATGACTGAGTTCTACTAATTTGCTGCTTTATTTATTTTGCTCCTATGGCACAGGAACACTTTCCCAAACTTCTTTTGAATAGGGACTTCATCACTGGGTTTCCACACTAGAACCAGAGGTGTTAGCTGCTTTCCCATTGCACTGGATTGGCCTAGCCTAGGTGCTGGGGTTTGAGGGCTCCCAATTTGTCTTCTGCACTGAGACTGGAGGTCTCACAGTTGTCTTTCTGAGCCATTGGCCTGCTGAATCAAAACCCAAGTGCTTCCACTGTTGATTGGTGTTGTGGCTAAGAGCCTCTCTCTAAATTCCCTGCACCATGCCTGCACTGGGCTAAGCTCTTCTTTTATGCAAGTGAGACAGACCTTTCCTGAAGTCCTTCCAAGATATCTTATGCTGGAAAATTATTTCACTCCATCTTTTTGTGGATTCTGTCCATTTAGAGGCTTGATTTAATGTTGTTTCTGCAGGAAACTGGGGAGAGCTCAAGCAAATTCTTGGATTCTCTCTGCCATCTTGGTTTTGCGCGCTCCTTCCCCCCCCCCCCAGTCTATACCTTTATCAGTGATTTGAGTGAAGACATAAATGGCATGTTCTTTAAATTTTCAGATCATCCAGGACTAGGTTGCATTCTGAATGATGGAAGAAAGATCAAAAAAACTTTTTTGCAGGCTAAAATTATGGGAAGTATATATAACATAAAATTTAGTGTGAATAAATATAAATTTGTATGAAGGTTCAAAAAAATCAACTAAAAACCAGAATGGAAGATAGTGGAGGGGTGGTAGACTAGCTTAGACAGTAGTTAAAGGGAAAAGTGTTAGGGAGAAACTCAGTATAAATCAACACTGAGACATGACATCCAAAACAAAAACCAATTCACAATAAAAATTAGATTATATTAAAGGCATAGAAAAGGCATAGAAAAGTTAGTAGGGTGTAGTAAGTAGAGAAATGACCTTGGAGTGGAGAAGATATGAATTGAAGGCCCATCTCTGATACATAATGGCTAGATAACCTTGAGCAAGTCATTCAGACTTTCAGTATCACTGGCAACTCTATATGGCTACAAATTGCATAACAGTTGCTGACATGCCTTGATAGAGAAGTTTTTGCACTAAGTTACCTATACCATTGAAGTCAACGGTGTGAACAAAAAGCAGGAGCATAATATCCAGAATATGGACATAAAATAGTCCTTCTGTGCTCTTCCCTGCACAGACAACATTGAGAATATTTAATATTCAGTTCTGGATACCACATTTTTAAAATGGCCTTAACCAAAAACATCAAAAACAGGGCAACCCAGGCTGAGGAGAGTGAGAAAACATCACATATAAGCTTTATTAAAGGAATTGGAAATGTTTAGCTTGAAAAAAAAAGATTTCAGGAGCAGGGGAAATGAAAGAGATATTTAATATTTGAAAAGTTGTATTATAGAAGATTGATGAGATATTTTTTTTCTTGACAGCTGAACTATAAGCAATGGTTGGGGATGGGGGATTACAGAGATTCAGATTTAGAATGGATATAAGGAAAAACTTCCTCAAACTTTGAGCTATTTTACAATGAAATGAACTGACTTGAAAGTTAGTTGGACCCATTACTCAACATCTTCAATTATAAGATGCATAATCACAGATTAGAAAAGTTATAATATACCTGTCTAGGTTCAGGTTGTGCTAGGTGACTGATGTACTCAATTCCATTCTAATTCTCAGCTTTTGTGATGCTCCATGCTCCAGTTGACTTTGGTTCTTCCTTTTTGGATTATTGGTAACACTGTACCAATCATTTTGGTTTATGTCTTCTCTCAGTGAATTTGTACCTGAAGAAACCATGTCTTTTCCTTTCTCTGTCTCCCCTACAGCATAACCTCTTACAAGACTGGGCACACAGGGGTCTTATTAAATGATGGTTGAATTGAATGGACCTGAATAGCAGCAACAGAGCTCTTTCAGAAATGTTTTGTTTGGAGGCTCAGGAATTAAACTGATGCCATTGGCTCAGATGATTTACTCTACTAGCCAGCACAGTATGAAGGACTTTTTCTAAAAGCTGAGTGACGGATTGGCCTGTGGCCAGACCAGGAGCAAAGAATGCCTTTAGTTCAGTCCTCTGCTTTAAATAACATTCAGTTTACCAGCGGGTCTGGATTGAACTTCATACTCTAGTGGATGGAGCAGGCTGAAAGCAGGCATGATAATGTGTTCCTAGTCACAAGATGTGCTATTCAGGGCAGATGGTTTTTACCCTTTTTGTGTCATAGACCACTCTTGCAGTCTGCTGAAGACAAATAACCAGAAGAATATTTTCAAATCATTGATCTGAATGTTAAATTCTACTTTAAGGTTAGTAAAAATAAATGCCATTTCCCCCCATCCAAGTTCACAGACCCTCTCACAGATTCCTTGAGAATCCATGGAATCTGTGAGGGGAAGATCATTGTCTTTGGGGTATGTTTCTGTCCATTTAATCTGATGTATGTCTTCCTACTAGACCACAAACTCTTCAAGGGCAGAGACTATACTCTTCACAATATCTAGGAAATAAAAGCTAAGAACACTCCCTTTATGATACAAAGTTCAAAAGAGCTGTGACTTTATTGATATGGGCATTCTTTTTAACAATATATAGCTATTCCATATATTAGTGGATAATTTCACAAGGTGCTAAGGCCCAATATTTCCTCACCTGGTGGTAATTTCCCTGATATTGAGCTTCTCTGAATTTAGCTTGTCCTTCCCTTGCATGGCATATAGGCACACAGTTTATGGCTGGAACTATCTCAAAGCCCTTCTAACTTTGTTGCTCCTATCAAGGCTTATGCTTTGCAAGTATAGTCTTCAAGAGGCCAGGGTCACCTCCATGGGACAAGGAAACAGTAAAAATTACATTTAATGAACATCTACAAAATGCTTGTTGAATGAATAACTTGATATTGAGCATACTAAAGGACAAGGAAATCTAAGTTTAGATATAGACTGTCAGCCCATATAATGTTCAAGAGATCCATTGCATTCCATTAAAAATTCCATATTGACTGGGAACTTTATCATGTGTCTAAAGAATTCAAGATTTTAAAAAAGACTTTACCCTTATGAGAAATGGCAAGCATTTCAGAAAAACTTAGGAAAGTCATATGAACTTATGTAAAATAAAGTGAACAGAACCACTTGTACAAACAGAACATTGTATATAGTAACAACAATATTGTAAGAATGATCAACTGTGAAAGACTTAGCTACTCTGATTAAGACAATGATCTGAACACAATTCCAAAAGACCCATGGTGACAAATATGATGAAATCTGTATGCTGATTGAAGCATACTTTTTAAAAAATTACTTTCTCTGTAGAGCTTTATTTTGTTTGGGTTTTCTTTTACAACATAGATAATATGGAAATGTGTATTTCATGACATCACATGAATAATCAAAATCAAATTTCTTCCCTTCTTAAGATGGGAGGAGAACAAAAAATTTAAAACTCAAAATTTAAAAAAATCATGAGATGTTAAAATGCAATTGGGATATATTTAATGAAATAAAAATAATTTTGAAACATTTAAGAAAAAAGTCTTTTCCATTGGCCTCTAGAATGTTAGAACTAACATTTGTTAAGTCAATAGCTGTTTATTAAGCACTTACTTATGCTAAGTTGTGGAGATACAAAGAAAGTCCAGAAGAACCAAAAGTGAACAAATAACAGTTCCTGCTTTAAATAAACTCACAGTCTAATGAGGGAAACAACATGCATACAATTGTGTACCATTGAAATATATACAGGATAAGCTGGAGATAATCACAGAGAAAAAGGGGGAATTGGGAAAGGCTTCTTATGGAAAATGAAATTTTAGATGGGACTTGAAGGAAGCCAGAAAGGTGGATAGAGGATTTCAAGAATGGGGGCAGCCCATGGAAATTCTTCGACTTGGGGAATGGAGTGTGTTCAAGGAACTACAAACAGCCATTATCATTGAATTGCAGAATATAAGGAGAAGAGTAAGGTATAGAAGATTGGAAAGGGGAGAAAGACTCATGTTATAAAAGGCTTTAAAAAAGCTATGCAGAAGGACCATGTCTGGTCAGTCCCCACCCTCCCCACCAATATTCCCTAGTTTTAATGCCTGACTCTCACACTTTCCCTAGGGCAAGAGTTTTCTTAAAACTAAGGCTGTTTCTGACACTTAGGACTTGCTATTTGTTGACTAGTGGTATTTGCCTGACTCAGGATCAGAATACAACACTGGGAGGTCAGATATTTCCTAACATTCTTCCAAATGATTTTAAGTTATACAACTGTTTACTCCAACTTTTAATTATTTCTGCTGATCTATAATTCTTAAGTATTTAAGTTGTTTGTGGGAAGAATTTGGGAAAGCCAGGTAATTTCTAGCCTTATTCTGACACAATTTTCTCCCTTCCAAAAAGATTTTAAAGGCCAAATGACAAGAATTGAAACTAAATTGGATATGTGAGAGTAAGAAGCTGAGGATGATGCTTAGGCTGTAAGCCTGAGTGATTAGAAAGATGGTGATCCCTTTTTACAGTAATAGGGATGTTAAGAAGAAAGGAGAGTTTGGAAAGAAAGATAATATAGTCTTGAAAATATTCAATTTAATGTATACTATTTCAAAGTGAGATTCTTTTTGTACAGTAAAAGAACTGTTTGGGCATGTATACATATATTGTATTTAATTTGTACTCTTAACATATTTAACATGTATTGGTCAACCTGCCATCTGGGGGGGATAGAGGGGGAAAGTTGGAAAAAAAAAGGTTTGGCAATTGTCAATGTTGTAAAATTACCTATGCATATATCTGGTAAATAAAAATGATTAAAATATTAATAAAGAAAATATTTAATTTAAAATGTTTATGGGCAATTCAATTCAAGATGTTTAATAGGTATTTGGATATATCAGATTGCAGGAGCTCAAGAATAAGGTTAGATCTGGATAAATAGATGTAAGCATTTACATAGAGATAATTGAACTCATGAGAGCTCATGAGATGATCAAGTAAAATAGTATATATAGATGGAGAAGAGAAAATCACTCTGGAGAAAACAAATAATAAGTAAGTACTACCTGGATGATAGTTCAGCAAAGAAGATTGAGAAGAACTAGTCAGATAGGTGGGAGGAGAACCAGGAGAGAGCAGCGCCATGAAAACCTAGAGTGAAGAAACTATACACGAGAATAGGGTAATCAACAGTGTCAAAAAGTGCATAGAAATCAAGAAGGAAATTAACTGAGAAAAGGTTTATATCTAGTGATTAAAATATCATTAGGAACTTGAAGAAAGTAGTTACAGTTTGCTAATAAGGATAGAAGACAAACTGAAAAGTGAAGAAGAATACAAGGAAAGAAAGTGGAGGTACTGATTGATTTTAGAAATAAGATTCCTTTTTTGTTCAAAATTAAATTGATTTCCTAACAAAGATTAACCTTTTATCTACCTCCTACTCTCCTTCTCCCTAACCAAATGAAGAAACAAGGGGGGAAATCTTTTACAAGCATGTATAGTCAGCAAAAAAAAAATTCTTTACAATACAGTAGATGGTACTGTAAATGAAGTGCTGGAATCATGAAGACTTATCTTCCTGAATTCAAATACTGTGTGACCCTGATCAAGTCACTTGCCCCTTTTTGCTCTGTTTCCTCATCTGAAAAAATTAACTTGAGAAGGAAATGGCAAACCACTTCAGTATATTTGTCAAGAAAACCCAAATAGAGTTAGTAAGAATCAGATACAACAGATCAATAACATGTTTAAAAAAAAAGTCTAACTCTTCACTTGGAATCCATATCTCTCTGTCAGGAGGTGTACAACATGTTTCATCATGGCTCTTTAGGATGGTGAACAAATTGATGAGAGTTCCCAAATTTTTTATTATACATGTGTATGTGTATATACATATATACATGCATATACACATATACATACATACACATATATGTGTGTATATAGATAGATTAATCAGCTAAGGACTGACTTATTATCATCAATTCTTCCTCCATTGAGAGCACAAGAAAAACAAAATCTGTTATTATATATAGTCAATCAAAACAAAATTTTACACTGGCTATGTCCTAAAAAAATTGTCTCCATTCTGAGTTTCCATCAGAACATAGGTAGCATGTTTCCTCATTAGTCTTTTGAAATCCTGGTCATTGTGCTGATCGAGTTCATCACAATATTGCTTTCCATCACATACACTATAATTTGTTCTCCATTCCCCATTTTATAAACAACCATTCAGATTCTCATTTTTGCTGTCTCAAAATAGTTATATTTGTTTTACATCCTTAGAATTTGTTTTGTTTTAGACTAACCCTTCCCTTAATCTACCCTTCAATTTTCCTCTTACCACTTTTCCCTTTTCCTTTTCAGAAATATATTTCTGTTGAATGAAATGTGTTTCTATATATTCTTCTTTTAACCAGTTCAGTTGAGAGTGAAATTGCTGAATTAGCTGTTTTTCTCCATCCTCGTCTCCTTTGTATAGACAGCTTAAATGTACATTTTAATTATATGAGATAATTATCTCTGGCTTTCCTTTCCCTCCTTCCCCCTTCTCTCTTCCTTCACCCCAAATGTTCTCTTTTCCTCTCCATTTTTTATTAAGTTCATCAAGATATAACAGAATCACTCCTAGGCCTTACCTAATTGAACTCCTTCTATGAATACTGATGATGATAGGGATCAAAGGGGATGCATAGATCATCTCTTCATTTATGAATGTAATAAGTTCATCCATGTTTAATCTTTTTTCATTACTTGTTCATGTTTATATTTTTATGTTTTTAGACACTACTGTGTTTCTTGCATTGAGTCATGTATCCCACTCCATGACTCTATTTGGAGTTCAGTTGGCTAAAATACTGGAGTGGTTTTCTATTTTCTTCTCCAGCTCATTTTACAGTTGAAGGAACTGAGGCAAACAGGGTTAAGTGACTTGATCAGGGTCATGCAACTGGTAAATATCTGAAGCCAGATTTGAACTCGTATTCTTTTCCACTGTGTTGCCCCAAACACTTTTAAATTTTAATAACAGGTCTGGTCTTTTCATCAGGAATTCTTGAAAATTCTCTATTTCATTAAAGATCTATTTCCTGCCTTGTAGCATTATACTCAGTTTTCTAGGTAGATTATTCTTGATTGTAAGCATAAGCTCTCTCTCCAATAGAATATTCCACATTTTCTTCCCCTTTATAGTGGCAACTGTTAAGTCATGCATTATTAGTATGTATGGCTATACTGCAGCTCTTTGGTGTTCAAATTCTTTTTTTCCTGGCTGCTTGTATTTTTTCTTTGACCTGGAAGCTCTGAATTTTGGTTATGATGTCCTAAGAAATTTGGGTGGTGGATGACAAAACTGCCAATTGGCCACTGCCCCCATCATAGTACTTTATTGTGAACCTGAGGATGCCTCAGTATGGATCTGAGATCTTCTCTTTCCTTAGTGTACAGTCATTTGCAGTGTGTTCCTGACCTGAACAGTCTCTACAGTGTGAAGACCTACCTTTCTGTCTCCCTATGCCAAACTAGGGTGGGCAAAAGATTCAAAGTAACTTTTAGTGGCTTTCCCCAAAGGAATTTAATCTGTTACATTCTATACATCCGTTAGAGAAATTTTGTGGAGAAGAGTACTTTCCATCACTCTACAATCTTGACTTCATGTACCCTGTAGATAAAATTTTCAAGTAGTTTGACCTCCTCCAAGAGAAAATATATCAGATGATAAAATTCTCACTTGATCCATTCATACATTATGTGGATTGGGGAAAACATGTGTATGTTTGAAGGCAATAAAGAACTAAGTGCTAGGGGCAGCTAGGTGGTCCTGAATTCAGGAGGATCCGAGTTCAAATGTGGTCTCAGACACTTAACACTTCCTAGCTGTGTGACCCTGGGCAAGTCACTTAACCCCAGCCTCAGGGGGGAAAAAAAAGAACTAAGTGCTAGATGGAGAGAAATTGAAGTTGTGAAAGTGGTGCTTACAGATTAGACAACTTATTGGAGCAAAATGGAATAACTTGTGCATGTGGAGGCAAGGAGAAGGATCAGCTCTTCACATGAGATAAGTGAAGTAGTACATAGTGGTAGAGGACATCTAAATGATATAAGATGAGGAGAGAAAACAAGGGAGCTCTTACCAAATAACCTCCTTTTTTTCAGTAAAATTTGAAGCCAACTAAGAGACGGGGAGGATGAACCATGAAAATTTGAAGAAGAATAAAAAGGAAAAGGTTCTATTCCATCATGAGCAGAATAATAAAATGAATTGCGATGTGTCTTAATACGAATAGCTATTATTTATATGGTACTCACATGCCAGACATTATGCTAAAATTTTTATATCATTTGATCTTGGAGCCACTAACAATACTTGCATTTTCCATATAAGGAAATAGAGACAAAAAAGAAAAAAGTGAATAATTTGATGAGGGTCAGACTGCTAATTAATACCTGAGATTGGAGTTGAGCTGTGGTCTTTCCTGACTTCAGGCTTGGATCTCTATTCTGTGTGCCATCTAGCTGTCTGGGTGACTGCCTAATAGGATTGCCTTGTTGCAGTGAGTGCCCAGGTGAAATTGGATAACATATACATGTAATGTATGTAGTCAGCATGGTTTTTCAATTTCTCCAGCTTTATTTCATAATAAAGGACCAGGAGTGAATGTAGTGGATAGGGGGAGAAATCCAAAGCTAAGATTTCATAGGGCTTTTTTAAACCCTTTCCTCCTTGTAATGTTGCTCCTTTCGTGGTCTGTTTCTTTACAGAGACTATGTCTCTGCTCTCTCTTATGTGCCTCTCAGCTACTCACTATTAAATATGATCTCTCAATGCAAATTAAGACAACTCTGAGATACCACTACACACCTGTCAGATTGGCTAAGATGACAGGAAAAGATAGTGATGAATGTTGGAGGAGATGTGGGAAAACTGGGACACTGATACATTGTTGGTAGAATTGTGAAAGAATCCAGCCATTCTGGAATTATGCCCCAAAAGTTGTCAACTGTGCATACCTTTTGACCCAACAGTGCTACTACTGGGCTTATATCCCAAAGACATCTTAAAGAAGGGAAAGGGACCCACATGTGCAAGAATGTTGTGGCAGCCCTCTTTGTAGTGGCCAGAAACTGGAAAATGAATGGATGTCTATCAATTGGAGAATGGTTGGGTAAATTATGGTATATGAAGGTTATGGGATATTATTGCTCTGTAAGAAATGACCAGCAGGAGGAATTCAGAAAGGTTTAGAGAGACTTATATGAACTGAGGCTGAGTGAAATGAGCAGAACCAGAAGATCACTATACACTTCAACAACAATACTGTATGAGAATGTATTCTGATGGAAGTGGATATCTTCAACATAAAGAAGATCCAACTCACTTCCAGTTGATCAATGATGGACAGAAACAACTACACCCAGAGAAGGAACACTGGGGATTGAATGTAAATTGTTAGCACGACTGTCTATCTACCCAGGTTACTTATAAGCCTTCAGAACCTAATTCTTAACGTGCAACAAAAAAATTGGATTTACACACATATATTATATTTAGGTTATACTGTAACACATGTAAATGTATGGGATTACCTGTCATCTAGGGGAGGGAGTAGAGGGAGGGGGGGAAAATCTGGAAATTGGGATAAAGTTATGAAAAAATTACTCATGCATATGTACTGTCAAAAATTATAATTATAAAATTAATTTAAAAAAAAGAAAAAAATATGATCTCTCCTATTAGGTAAATGGCTTAATTGTTAAAAATCCATAGCCCATGTGTGAGAATAGGAGAAAAAGAAGAAAATTCTTTTCTGATAAAAGTTGGGGATCAATCCTCCACAGAACTGATCTCTGCCTCAAATGTATTGATGCCTCAGATTATCTCAAGGCTGGCAGATCTATCTTTAAATTTCTGGACATGGTCAGTCTTTACTTAACCAATGGCCAGTTGCCTTTCCAATTTAAATAGATTATTTTTACATACATTATAAAGAGATAACAGAATATAGGCATTTTATATTTCATAAACACATTAAAATCTCATTACCTTTGCTATCTGTTCCTTACTTGCTGTAACTGCATCAAATTTCAGGGGAGGGGGAAACTAGATGTTGTCTTCCCCCTTCCCTATTATACAGGGGATACAGTTCCTCCTTTAAGACCTGACTTTACCTCTAAGAATGACTGGTTTCCTTTTTAACCTTGTTCATATGACAATTCCTATGAAACTTTTCATGATTGTTCCAGTTATTAATACTGTCTCTCCCCAACTCATTATGAATTCATTCATTTATTTGTGTGTTCTTAAATGTAACTTCCTTGAAGTCAGGAACTACTTTTGTTTCTCTAAATATATTCTTATTAAATTGGTTTGGGTTGCACAGGAAAAAGTCAAGTCAAACAAGGGAATACTAAATCTGGCTCTTATTTTTTATGTTGGGAAAAATGAAAATAAATTTCTTTAAAAGTTTTTTATTAATATGAATTATATAGACATCAACACACACTAATTTTCTATATACAAAGAATATAAAAAGATTACATATGACACTATGAATCATTATGATGTGTAATTAGTTTTTAAAAGTATAAATTTAACATTGTAGTTTCAAAATGGTCCAATTTCTATCTGTTACCTTATGAATTTGCTTATTCTAAATAGTTTTTAAAATATTTCATTCTTTTTTCTTGGAAGTAGTATACCCACCCACTAAATTTCCCCTTCCCAATAAAAAACTCACCTTTGTAACCAATAAGAATAGTCAAGCACAACAAGTAGAACATTACTTGTGTTGAAAATGTTAGTACCATTCTGTACCCATACTTCATTACCTTTCTGCCAGAAGTGCAAAGTATGTTTTATCATCAGTCTTCTGGAGTTATGATTGGTTACTTCATAAATCAGAATTCTTAAATTTTTTGCTATTTTCCTTTGCAGCGTTGTTGTCAATGTATAAATTGTTCTCTTGGTTCTGCTCAATTTGTTTTTTCAGTTTATACAAACCACTCTAAATTTTCCCAAATCTTTTTTTTTTTTTTTTTTTTTTTTAGGCTGGGGTTAAGTGACTTGCCCAGGGTCACACAGCTAGGAAGTGTTAAGTGTCTGAGACTACATTTGAACTCCGGTCCTCCTAAATTCAAAGCTGGTGCTCTATCTACTGCACCACCTAGCTGCCCCCCCTGAATCTTTTTTTTAAATAATGATTTCTTATAGGCAATAGAATACTATTATGTATGTAATTAGTAATTCCTAAATTTATGGTTATCCACTTTTTAAAAAAATCTTTGCTACAACAAAGATAGAGTCTATACATTTTTTCCATATGGGTTCTTTGTTTTGTTTTTGATGTCTTTAGGAGTATAAACACACACATACATATATTTATACACACACACACACACACACACATATATATATATATATATATATATATACCCATATAGCTTTATATATACATGCTCAAAACTTTGTTGTAGCAAATAATTTAAAAAAACACCTATATACATACACCTATATATATGTTTGTATATATATATATACATGCATACACACACACACTTATATACCCTATCTATATAAATATACACATATACATACACACACACACCAAGTAGTGGTATCATTGGGTCAAAGGATATGCATATGTCAATAATATTTTGGGTAAATTGCTTTCCAGAATGGTTGGATTACTTTGAAACTTTATAATGTATTAATGTGTCATTTATTCTCCTCCTACAATTGTCATTTTCTACTTTTGTCCTTTGACACACAGGTAGGAGGTAGGACATTAGAGTTGTTTTGTTTGTGTACTAGAGAGCTGTCTTAAGAGAAAGGAATTGTACATCTTATGTCTAGTGTCTGTGTGATGAGTAAAGTTGCTTAACTCCCTAGTGCACCAAGCAGTACTTCATAACTGTAAATTGCAGAGAAGGTCCTGACCTGCATTGATGGAGTGAATTTCTTTATCCAGGAGTTACCTAGGTGAATTAAGTAATAAGTACAGGACTTTCTATTTTCTTCATTAATTCCCTTGAGATCTTTGACCTTTCTTAAAGCTTCCAGATGGATGAGTTTTGTTATATTTTTTTCCTAATTCTACAAAGTAACCCTTTGCTAGTTTGATTAATGTGGCAAAGACTTGTGAATTTAGGTAGTATTAATATTTTTTATTATATTAGCATGGTCTGGCTATGAGCAATTACTTGTTTTTCAGTTATTTATTTACATAAAGAGCACTTTATATAATGACACTCATGCAATTCCTATTTGCATCTTGGAAAGTAGGCTTTTCAGATACTTTTACATTGCAGACAGACACTTCATACTTTAGAATTCCCTTTTATTCTATGGCTTCCTATTTGATCAAATGATAAAAAAAAAGTAAGCAGCCATATGATGCCAAGGCTCATGTGTGAGTAGCCATATGTACCTTGAGAATTGACAATGGATGCCTATATTGACATGAGGCTTTTTAGACAACCCAGCTTCTAAAAGAAAGAGAGAAAAATCATGTAAAGGGGAAAAAAGATTGCGGGTCATTCCTCTGTTCTCCACATAGGCAGATTTTGTTCACTTGTGTCTGGAACAGAAATGAGACAGGGACAAGGAAAAAAATCTGGTCCTCTTGTCTGCCAGGTGGAAAGGAAGAAGGAAACTTCCAATGGGAGGGAAAGAAAAAGAGATCAAGAAGAAACAACTTTAGAAATTCTGTGCCTTAAATTTTTTCCCTACTATTTTATGGGAAAGTAGATTTAGCAATGAAAGGTCAAAGTTATCTTGTCAAATCCCCTCATTTTGCATTTGAAGAAACTGGGATTCTCAAAGTTAGTCAGTCAACACACAATTTATAAAACACTTTCTCTACATCAAGCAGTGCTAAACTTTAATCAGAGAGATGGCTTATCCTCTTGATTCTGATTAGGTCACATACTAAGATCTGTACTTAGTTATCTTTGGGGTTTCTTGTTTTGTTTTGGAGAATCAAAATAGCCACTTTCTGCCAGTTCTAAAGGCCTATGGTTATGTCCTTTTTCAAGGTACAAGTTCGTTTTTAATCAAAGGGATCCTTTCTTGTTAATAAAAAGAAAGTTACCTTCTCATGCAGCCACATCCTGATATCTATAGTTCTGGCTGAAGTCAAATAAGAGGCCTATGAAGTGATTGTACTCCTTGTTCCAGTCTACCAGAAGGACTTCTGATGGTCAACATTATATTGCCCATGGTCAATGAGTGATTAAACAATCAGATTCCTGATAAGGCCTTTTTAAAACCACACTCACTTAACTAATGGTTTTATATCCTAAGATTAAACTAGTTTTCTTCTCACCCTTAGACAGAGCCATTTTGGGACCTAGTCTGAGTTTAATTATTTTCAATTCCCTTGGAAATACTTTTGATTATTCTCCTAGTGCATCTGATTGCATTTTCCCAAGTTGAATCTCATTGTATGTCTTGCCCATATTTCTATCCTTCTTTCAGTTGCTTTGCATAATTTCTTTGTCCTTATTGGTGTTTGCAACAACTCCCAAATTAGTATCAACTGCAAATTTCATTACCATATTGTTTACTCCCTCTTTTAGTTTCTTAATGAAAATGCTGGATGTGATTAGATCCCCAACTAAACTCTTGGACACCTACAAAAAAATCCCATTGGAACCCTTATAACTGGGCATATTCCTCTTTATATAGCATTTCCTTGTCTTTGTCATTCATTGACTGGTTTGTACCTGGATGTGACATCATTGATTAATCAAGCAAGTAAGCACATATTAAGCTCTTATACTGTGCACTAGTTAACAGTGCTGGGTGACAGAAATTCAGAGGCAAAAATGAAATAGCCTCCTCCTTCAAGGAGCTTACAATCTGTTGGAAACTATTGGAGGTAAACAACACATATTTACTTACATAAAACAAGATAATTTTGAGAGCAAGAGGAAGGCATTAGCAGCTCAGAGGATTAGAAAAGGCATCATACAGGGGATGGAATTTCAGCTATGTTTGGAAAAAACCTAGAGATTCAAAGAGGAGGAGACTCACTTGTCAGGCCTCAGAACAGCCTGAGAAAGTGTGTAAAACTGGTCAATTCATTGTCATCTGGGAGTAATGGCAAGCAGGCGAATTTGGCTGGACCACAGAGGGTGAGAAGGAGAGTCATGTTCAATAGGTCTGACAAGGCAGACTCAGGTAGCTGAGGAAGGGCTTTCAGAAATAAACAAAGAAATTTGTCCAGTTGGAAATTAAATAAATAAACATTTAAAAAAAAGAGAAAAGTATGCTTTGTTACAAGAAAGCTACAGCCTGCTTATAGGACTTGGTTGCCAGATCAAATAATAAAAACTCTCTCACTGAAAGATTTTTTTTTAGGTTGATAAACATTTATTTTCTCTCATTCCCACCTGATCTCCCTACCATTAAGAAAAAAAGAGAAAATTAAGAGCAGAAATTCTTGATGGTCTCCTTATCCTCTTCTCAACACAACTTGACTTCTTGCTCTTCTTCCTCATTTCACTCAAGTTTTGCTTAGAGTTTCTTCAACAACTCCCTCCAGGATAATTTATTCACCATGTTTTGCCCACTTTTTCAATTTGTAATTTGTTTCAGTAACATCATATTTTTCGGTCACCTCTATTTCTTCTATCTTTCCTCTTACTCACTCTTAGAGAGCCATCTCATATAACAAAAGAGATATTTTAAAAGATAAAAAGAAGAAAAATCACAAAACTGATGAATACATTGAAAACATCTGAAGATATTTGCTATATTCCACACCTGATACTGAGTTCTCTGTTCTTCTTTCTCTATATAAGTTTCCATATTTTAAAAAGATCCATTCTTTGCAACAAGTTAACTGCATAAATATTTATACATATATTGTATTTAACATATACTTTAACATATTTAACATGTATGGGACTACCTGCCATCTAGGAGAGAGGATGGACAGAAGGAGGGAAAAAGTTTAAACAGAAGTTTTTGCAAGGGTCAATGTTGAAAAATTACCCATGCATGTTTTGTATATAAAAAGCTATAATAAAAAATAAAATAAAATAAAGATCCAGAAATGTTTTTTCCTTAGTATTTCCTTGAACAGTTTGAGACTGTACTGACATGCATTCAGAATGACACATGTGTATATACACACCTATGCACACACACTAATGAATACTGATCTTTCAGGAAATATGTATTCTTATAATGAATGAGTATTTTTCCACTCTAAAAATTTTGTAAATTTCTCTTTATAAATTATTCACTTGTTTTACTTTAATCTCTTGTGGGAGAGCTACAGGAGTAGAGGTAGTCAGATAAATTTCAATCATTATCCTATTTGACTGCTTATTGATTTGCAATCACCAGGGCATCTTTTTACATTTGATTTCATTTTTTCAATGAATAAAAATCTGTTTTTTCTCTTCACCTCTTTCTTTTCCTCACTGAAAAAGAAAAAAAAAGAACACATACCAAATATGCATAATCATAATAAAAATAAATTCCAGATTGGGCATATATTTTAAAAATATATTCAAATCTGTACCCTAAGTCAATCACCTCTCTGTCAAAAATAGGAGTAACATTTCATCATTCATCTCCTGGAATTGTGTTAGGTTATTATGTTGATCAGAATTCTTAAGTCTATCAAAGTTGCTTGTCTTTATAACATCACATAAATTGTGTGCTAACTTATCAGTTCACACAAATTTTCCCAAGTTTTTCTAAAACTGTCCTCTTTATTTCCTATAGCACGACAGCATTCCAATACATTCATTTTCTTAATTTGTTCAGTCATTCCTTAACTGAAAGCACTTCCTTATTTTCTAGTTCTTCGCCATTTCTAACAAAACTATTATAAATATTTTTTGCACACATGGATCCTTTTCTCCTTTCTTTTATCTTTTTGGGATTTAGATCTTGTCACATTATCTCTGAGTTAAAGGATAGGCATAATATAGTAACTTCGGGATCATAGTTCCAAGTTGCTTTGCAGAATGACTGAATCAGTTCAGAGCTCCAAGAATAAGACAGTAGTTTATCTATTTTTCCACTGCTCCTCCAGCATTTACTAAATTCAGTTATTTTTCATGCATGTCTAACTTTTTGTGACCTCATTTGGGGTTTCCTTGGCAAAAAAATAGCAGAGTGATTTGCTATTTCCTGTTCCAGTTTATTTTATAGATGAGGAACTGAGGCAAACAGGGTTAAGGTGACCTGTGTGTCTAGGTCACATAGCAAGTAAATGTTTGAGGCCAGATTTGAGCTCAGAAAGATAAGCATTCTAGGTCCAGCACTTTATCCACTGCACTATCTAGTTGCCCCACAT
The DNA here is from genome assembly GCF_048593235.1 of Sminthopsis crassicaudata. Lineage (NCBI taxonomy): Eukaryota > Metazoa > Chordata > Mammalia > Dasyuromorphia > Dasyuridae > Sminthopsis > Sminthopsis crassicaudata. Next base: position 253,032,114 of record NC_133618.1, read on the forward strand.
TTGTAATTTTCTATTTTTGTCAACTTTGCCAATACGATAGATATGAGGTAGAACCTTAGAATTACTTTAATTTACATTTATATAGATTTTTTGATTTGGAGCATTTTTTAAAATTATGGCTATTGTTAGTTTGAATTTCTTCTTCTGAAATTTCCTGTTCATATCCTTTGACCATTTATCATTTGGAGAATGCCTCTTATTCTAATAAATTTGAATCAGTTCTCTATATATCTTGGAAATGAATCCTTTATTCAGAGAAACTTTCTGTAAAGACAGTTTTTTTTATCACTGGGTTGTTTAAAAAGGACACATGATATGGTGAAAATAGCTCTGGACTTGAAAATGTGTTTTAGTCCTAACATCATTGCTTATTAGTCATGTAGTCTTAGGCAAATTACTTAATTTTTAAGACTCAGTCTTCTAATTTTACATACGGGAAAAAAATCTTGTTCCCACCCTCTCACTACTTTGAACAGTTATTGTGAGGAACAAATGATATGATATATATGTATATATGTGATATTACAACTCCATTATAAAATAATATAGCATTAATATTACTATCACTTCTGCCATGACTTACCTCCTTCCCTATCCCTTTTCTCAATACTCTCTTATTCTATCCTACCCTCTTCCTTCCCTTTCTTCTCCCTTCCTTCTTTCATTCTTTCATCATTCCTTTCCCCCTTTGTCTTCTCTTTACCTCCCTCCTTTATTCCCTGTAAAGCTTCTTCCTTTAATTGTTTCCTTCCTTCCTTTTTGTTTTTCTTTCCTTCTGAAGTCCTTGTTTTAAAGTAGATTTTCTATTGAGTACTAAATTTAAAATGAATCTGAAGTTCCAGTCTCTGGGACTTTGAGAAATTAGCTCGTGGCCTAGAAAATGCCCAAGACGCTATAGGGTTGTCACATTCCATTTCCTCCAATAGGGCTTGAAAGGGGAGGGTAAGGTTAAGAATAACATTTGGAAAACAAGGGGCAGGCTATAGAGGAGATAATTATGGAATGGCAAACAGAGAATTTTTCCTTAAAAATATATTGATATATAAATTGGTGAGCAAAGCTGACAAGCAGCGCTTGAGAAAGGAGTAATTGCATCTTTAATAATATTAAACCTGACACCTGCCTAGGTCGATAACATGCAGCCCTGACACTACTTAGCTAACAATTAGGACACATGAAAAGGATGGGAAATAAAAAAAAAGTAAATTGAATCTGCATTTTAAAGAACATGAAAAAAAATAAAAAGAACTGTTAATTGTCTAACACTTTGTTAATTCAATCAGGCATGCAATTTAAAAATAGCTTTGCCTTTTACTGAAAGAGAAATTAATTATAATTTTTTACTGAATCTAATGCAGGGAGAAAAAAAAATTTAGGACATCCATGACTCTCTGAGAAAGGCTTCTTAGGAACACGCAATACCAGACCTTGTGTTTAATTGGTGCCATGAGCACAGCTAAAAGGGTTTTGGCTTCTATTGGAAAAAAGAACATAAAGCTGCGTAGTTGTGGTTGTTATCATACAATGATAAAGTGCTTCAAGGTACTACTCGAAAGGGGAATTTCTGCTGAATGGGAAAATACATTATGTAAAATGTGTAAATGTTAGGACCCAGCCCCACCAAAGCCCAATGCTACAATTTTATAATCTGTCTCTGTCTCTCTGTCTCTTTCTCTGTCTCTGTCTCTGCTTCTCTTCCTCCTTTCCTCCTTCCCTTCCCTGCCTCTCTCATTTTCTCTCTGTCTTTCTCTCCTCTCTCTGTCTCTTTTTTTCTCTCTCCCTCTCTGTCTCTCCTCGTATCTCTTTCCCTTTCTCTCTCTCTTTCTCTCTCTCTCCTTCCTTGCCATCTTTATCTCTATTCCCTTCATCTTTCTTTCCTTCCCAAGATTTTACCCAGCTAGAGGTCACACAGACACAGATCATTTGGCCATTATCTTTGCACCTTACCCCTCAATTTATTTTTCTTTTCTGAATGGTTGGGAAGAGCTTATTGCTAAAGAAAAAGAAAGGAGCTAAAGATGAGGCTTTAAGTAAGGTCCTTTGGATGTTCTCTCTATGTAGATCAGTTTAGCAGAAAACAGAAGCTTTGCAAGAGTTCTTCTGCGTGGGATTCTATAGCACATTTATCCTTCTAGCTGTTTCTATGAAATCCTAAGATTCCAGGGTTTGAAAGCAGCATAAATCAATGGAAGGTGAACTAGATCAAGAATCAGGAAACCTCAATTTTATATTTAGCTCTACTTAAGCTCACTTAGTCACTGTGTGACTATGAACACAGTGCTGTTTGGGCTTTGGTCATAGATGTCCTTAATGGACATATTAAATGGGATGGGGTGAGAGGGCAGATTAGATAATCCCTAAAGTCTCTTCTAGCTTTTAGTCCTATAAAACTATGAAAGGAGGACTTTTTTGAGTAACTTGATTTTATGACAAGATAGTGTAAATGAGAATTAGTATCATGACATAACCTCTCATTCTGGTGAAGACCTTTGGGAAAGTACTAGGTATATATATGGTAAGAATGGGTTGTGAGAGGCTTGGGAGAAGAACACCTTTATTAACTATTCTGCAGTCCCACCCTGAGTTCTGTCTCTGCAATCACACTTGGGTTTCTTTGGGGAAAAAACCTGCTCCTCAGGGTAGCAACAGCAAATTATTTTTTTCTCAGCTTTTTGCTTTCCTTGGAAGACAGCAAAACATTATCTGATCATCTGCTTCTAACAAAGTCATAACACACCTAAAAAGAGCAGAGTGTAAAAAAAAAAATCACATGAGCAGGCCTGTGTTTTCAGGCAAGCTTAGAATTATAGAATATTAGTAAATAGGAGGGAATTTAGAACCTAGATGTGGAGACTTGAAGTTGGAAAAGACTTTATGATCAGAAATTTCCTTTATAATATTGCAGATTATCTCTTAAGAAAGCCCATTCCAGTTTTGGACAACACTAAATTATTTGGAAGTTTTTCTTTATATCTAGCTTCAATCTATCTCTATGTAACTTCCACTTTTTTCTTATTTTTCCTTTTGTGGTCAAATAGAACAAATCTAATCCCTCTTCTAACTATGACAGGCCTGCAAATACTTTAAGATGTCCCTCATATTTTCTAGGCCCTTTGTTCCCTAGGCTGTACATGTCTGACTCTTTCCAATGGCTTTAGGATCACTTATTTAAAGCATCCAGTTAGTCTACTTATTCATTTTGTAAATGACGAATTTAGACTGAGAAAAATTAAGTAGCTTGCCCAGAGTGACAGTGAATTTTTGTCTAAAGCTGGGATGCTATATGGTAAGGGCTAGGAAAACAGACACAGCACATTTCCTGCTCTCAAAGAGCTCACATTTTAAGGTAATTATCATTAGATACCACATAGATAGAAGAACACAGTAAATAGTTTCAGAGGTAGAAGAAATCTTGGAAGCCATTGGGTCCACCCTCACAGTTGAGGAAACTTTAGTCTCAGGCTAAATAACTTGCCTAAGCTCACATAATTAATGTCTGAGGCAAAATTTGAATTCAGGTCCTCCTGACTCTAAGGCTAGAGCTCTATGTACCAGGTCATGCTATTGTGGATGGGAGGAAGGAGGAGTGGGTCAGATCATTGAAAATTCAGTATCCAAGAAGGCTTCCATACATCTGTGCACACATGCACATACATGTACACATATATACATATATGTATACATTAATTTTTATATAACTCTATACATGCACATGTGTATATTATGTTTCTGTAGCTTCATATGTATGTGCATGTATACATCATAAATAAAGATATATTAATTTATATGCATAAGGGAGACAGCTAGTTTTGAAAAGAAAAAAATAAACTGGGTTGGATCTCTTCTGAAAACTGGAAGTATTAACCATGGATTATATACTTGACCTTGTAGTTCAGCACAAACTTGTGAAAAGCTGGGTCAAGGAGTAGATTTTCTAATGGGATGTGGAAGATTTTTTTTCTGTGATGCAGGGTACCAACTCAGGTCCAGGTTAAGGTCATCTGTGGCCAGAAGTTATGATCAATCCTGAAACAGCTAGCTGATGACCTATTAGAAATAATGATTTGGTTGTCTGCAAGTTGGAAGTCAGCACAGAGTGAGATGTTATTTGTAGCAATCACAGAGTGGTTATGGTTCTACCTCACCTGCTTCAGGAGGTCTTCCTTGGAAGCAGGAGGGTAAGGGGTCCACTTCATATGCTCGCCAGCTTTGGGAAAGAAAGGACAGACTATGAATGTAATATGAGGCCCAGCTCTAACAGTAGCCGGCTATTGGATTTTCAATAAGTCTTTTCTTTCATTAGGATATCAATTTCCTCATCTATGAAATGAGATAAGATGAATTTTTATAATTAAAAAGTCCCATTTATTTCTAAGGTCTTTGATGCCATGATCCTTTTGTCTGTAATGTTACCATTCCTCAAAGACAAGATTTTATAGGAACTTCTTTCCTACATAGTGGATATACAAGTTCTAGTCATTGGGGGAATATGAAGAAGTTCAACGGAATATCTCCTTGAAGTGATCTAAAAGGCCTGCCTTGTAGTTGAACATATGCCCCCATACTTTTGTCATACTGAGTGAATGTCCAAAATTACTAAGTCGTGCCTTTAGGACTCAATTCAATAAACTATATTTGGGGCTTTTGTTCTGCTGAAATCCACATAAGACTATGGAATTTTTGAAAGATTGATTTGATTTTTTTCATTTCTTTTTAACCCAGCATACAGGACAGACATATTTTTTAATTGAATCTGTCTCCTTACATTATTTGAGGGTGAGGATATTCATTTCAGAGTTAGCTTTCAAATATGCAATTTGTTTAACATGTTTGGGTGTTTCTATTTTCCTTCTTGAAGTCTAGGTTTCTGGATTAGATTGATGCTATTGTGCTCAGCTTGGGGGCCCTCCCTCCCAACATGTTCGAATCACTCACTGATAGGATCATTCAGTGGCTCCTGATTGTGTTGCCCAGGGCAGATTTTTAACTGTAGTTTGGCAAGACTGAGTAGAAAGCATTTCACCCGCCCAACATGCACTGGAGGGTGTGAACCAGGGAGGGATAAATATAGATAGTGGGCAGGAGGCTGAGAAAAAACAGGGCAGAAAAAAGTGGGAGGGAGAGAGAGGGGAGATTAGATGTGGGAAGAGAAATGTTGAGATCCAAAGAAAATGAGCTATCTAGTCAGTCAAGAAACATTTATTAAGCACATACTATGATGCTAGGCACTAGGCTAAGTATTAGGGATAAAAAGAAAGCAAAAATATAATCCCTGTTTCCAAGGAGTTCATAATATACTGGGGGACTCAGTATAAAACAAGATAAACACAGGATAGATGGAGATGATCAACAGAGGGAAGGCACTAGCATTAAAGATAAGGTTTTTGGTAGAAGGTAATATTTTAGTTGGGGCTTGAAGGAAGCAAATGGAAGCCAAGAGGTGAAGATGAGGAAAGAGTGAGCATTACAGGTATGAAAGACAGCCAGTGAAAATGCCTATGGGCATCAAGTGGCTTGTGAGAAAAACATTAAGAGGCTAGTGTCACTGGATTGCAGAGTACTGAGGAAAGGAGTATAAGGTGTAAGAAGTCTGAAAAAGGTCAACGATTCATCCATCCATCCATTAACTATCTATCTATCTATCTATCTATCTATCTATCTATCTATCTACTTTCTCCTCCCTCCTTCCCTCCCTGCCTCTCTCTCTCTCTCTCTCTCTCTCTCTCTCTCTCTCTCTCTCTCTCTCTCTCTCTCTCTCTCTCTCTCTCTCTCTCTCTCTCTCTCCAGATATAATAGTGAGTAAAATGCCAGACCTGGAGTCAGGAAGATCTGACTTCAAAACTGTCTTCAAGTACTTACCAGTTGTGTGATGCTGTGCAAGTAATTTAACTTTTGTTTGCCTCAGTTTCAAAATCTTTAAAATAAAGTAAATAATAGCACCTATCTCTAGGGTTGTTGTGAGAATGAAACAAGATATCTGTAAAACACTTAGCACAGTATCTGGCACATAGTAGATGTCATACAAATGCTTAGCCCTTCTTTCCCTCCCACTCTCCATCCCCACCCCTACATTTAACCATTTATTTACTTCTGAATTTTGATAGCTTCCCATTTAAAAAAAATTAATGTAATTTTGGTTACATTTCAGTTCTGCACTATCTCCTTCTCTCTCACCTCACCTCACACAAGAGAATGCCACTCTTTTATAGAGATATATTAATAAAGCTAAAAGCATACTATTTGTACATCTATTTAACAATTTTCTCTCTGGAAGTGAACAGTATCTTCCTTCCTAGTGCTTTTCTAGTTGATTTGAGTATTTATAGTATTCAGATTAACTTGGTTTTCATAATTATTAATTGGACAATATTGCTGTTCCTGTCTATAGTTATTTTAAATGGAGTATCTATCTCTTACTATCTCTTCTTGTAGGGTTTTATTGGTGATTTATAGAAATGCTGATGATTTATATGGATTTATTTTATAATCTACTTTACTAAAATCATTGTTTCAACTAACTTCTTAGTTGAACCTATAGGATTTTCCATATATATTGTTATGTCATCTCAAAAAGAGATAGTTATATTACCCCACGGAACATTTACTTTGATTTCTTTTTCTTCTCTTATTGCTATTGTATAATTTATAATGCCATGTTGAATAATTTTGTTGATAACGGGAATCCTTGTTTCATTCTTGATCTTATTAGGAAGGCTTCTACTTATTATCATTACAAATAATGCTTGCTGATGATTTTAGATAGATGCTTATCATTTTAAAGGAAAAAAACTCCATTTGTATCTATATTTTCATGCATTTTTTAATTGGAATGCTATATTTTGTCAAAAGCTTTGTCTGCATCTATTAATATAATCACATGGTTTTTTACTTTTGTTATTGATGTAATCAATTATATTAGAGTAGTTAAACTATCTCTGAATTCCTGATATAATTCTTACTTGGTCACCTTATATACTCTTTCAGTTGTACTATTGTAGTCCTCTGGCTAGTATTTTATTTAGAATTTTTGCATCAAGAAAGAACAGATCACTGAACTGAGAATGTAAATAAAAAGGCTAGAATAACAACAAACTAAAAACCTCCAATTAAGCACCAAATTAAAAATCCTGGTAATCAAAGGAGAGATTAATAAAATTGAAAGTTAAAAAAAACTAATAGCATTATTTTTATTTAGACTAGAAGGAAATGAGGAAAACCAGGAAGCAGAGATGAGGAGAGAGAGCATTCTGAGCATGAGGGACAGCCAGGAAAATGCCCAGAATTGAGAAATGGAGCAGAAAAAAAGGTCAGGGTTACTGTATTTGAAGTCCTTAGATCAAAAGGGAGCATGGAGTATCATAGCTAGAACATTAGAATAAGAACCTCTTCTTTCCTTTCCTTGGCTTTGGTTTTCTTAGGACTGGGTCGGAGTCTCTATCTCATCCAGGCAAAAAGAGTGGACTTCTCCCAAAGGCCTAATCTGACTACCAATTGGCATGGAAACTTTATCCTGACCTGTTTCTAATCTGAGAACATTTGTTCCTCCTTAAACAATGTGGCACTTAGCCCTAGCCCATTTTTAACCCTAGAAATTCACTATATTAATGCTAAACAGTAAAATTTCTGTTTGTCATAGCAGCTAAGAATCCCTGAACTTAGATCAATTTTTCCCAGCCTTAGCCTCTCTGGAAGCTTTGAGAGTTGAGATATCTTCACTTTGTTGAGGTAATGAGGGAGGGCACCCAGCAAGCTTCTACAAAAGAATGGGAGAGATTATACCCAAACCAGACTTCAGTGTTGGAAAATGAAACTGAACCTTGCACCTGCATGTCACCTTTTACTATGCAAGTCACTTTCAATTCAATTTAACAAGTTATATCAAGCATCTCCTAAGAGCAAAGTGAGAAGCAGCTTGGTTAGTGAATAGATTTTTGGAGTTGGAGTTAAAAGCACCTGGATTTTAAAAATACTGCTTCTGACATTAGCTGCAGGACCATGAATATCTATGTCTCGGAGTCTTGGGCTTCCTAAATCTCCAAGTTTGAGATTTGTTTCAGTAGGAGTTTGCACATGGGTGATCTTTGTATATGGTTCTGCAGAAGCCTCTGGAGATACAAAGGCACAACATGGTCTCTGCTCTTTAAGAACAGAGTTTATATTCTATTGAGTGGATATAACATTTAGATAGATGGGAACAAGACCATTTGAGGAAGGGAGAGCACTAGCAACTGGGGAAGGGGGATCCAGAAACACTTCCTATCGGGAGTGTCTGTCACCTGCGTGTAACATTGAAGGAAGCTAAAGATTCTAAGGGGGAATGTATATATTCCTGATAGCCTGAACAACGATGGAGAGATGAGAAATGAAATGCCAACTTTTGAGGAAAGCAAGTTAAGATAGATTTTCTAGAATATTTAGAGTGTAGAGTGGAATGATGTGAAATAAGTTGAAAAAGGTAAGAGTTTAAAAGTGAAAAACTTTAAATGATAAATTGAGAACATTGTACTTTACTATAGAGATCTCTGAAGTCTTTTGTGTAGGGAAGTGACAGAATTGTGCTTTTAAAAAGTTTATCTCGGCAACTATATGGAGGATGTCCTGGAGAGAAGAAAGAGTAGATGAAAGGGACATATAAGAAAGCAACTGTGAGAGTCCAAATAATAATTTGAGATCCCAAAGGAGAATACTGGCTATACAAGGAGAGGGAAGGGGATAGATACTAGAGATGTTGTGAAGGTAGAGTTGACAAGACTTAGCAACTACTTGGATACTGGGGGTATTGTTGAGGTGGACAAAGGTGTCTCCAAAGTTGAGAACGTGGATGGCTAGATCTATGGTGACATTAAGAGAAATAAGGAATTTTGGAGGAAGGAAAAAATTAGAAAAGGAAGATTATGACTTCCTGTTGAATTGAAATGTCCACTGGACATTGAATTGGATTTATCCAGAAGATAGTTGATGATGTTAGATTTGAATTTAGAAGAGAGATGAAGGATATATAGATTTGTGAGTCATCTGGACTCTGAAGTAAATGAAGTTATGGGTATTGGTGAAATCACCAAGAGAGAAGGTAGTGAGTGAGAGAAGAGATAAGGGGCCAGAACAAAGGTTTGTAGGATATTCACAGGTAGGAGATGGATGATGTTTCAGGAAAATGAGGAGCAGTCTTGAAGGAAGGGCAAGAATTTAAATCTGCAATGGCACAAAAAAAGGGTTAAAGGAATGTCTAGGAAGAGATAATAGTATAAGTGTTAGAAGATGCAGAGAGGTTGAAATGAATGAGAAACAGGCTTAGTGATTAAGGGATCTTTGGTTACCTTGAAGAGAGTAGTTTCAACTAAATGATGGGATTGTAAGCCAGACTTCAGAGGAGTAAGAAGTGAAGAAGAGATAAGAAAGTAAAGACAATAAATGTAGATGGCTTCCCCCTCCTCCCCGGGAGTTTAACTGTAACTAGGATGAAAGATTTGAGACAATAGTTTAAATGGGATTCAAGTTCAAGGGAAGCAATTTTTTTAATTATGCAAAAAAATCAAGACATATTTGTAGGAAATAGGGGGACAGCTAATAGGTAGAGTATAATTGAAGATTAAAGAGAAAGGGGATAATAACAACATGAATAACTACCATTATGGGATTTTAAGACTTAATAAATATGATCTCATTTCATCCTCACAAGAATGAGAAATCAATGTTATTACTATCTCCATACTATAGATGTGACAGAGGAGGCCAAATAAATGTTTGAGGCTAGATTTGAAGTTTTCCTGATTTCAAGCCTAAGACTCTGACCTTTGTGCTATCTAGTTACCTTTAATAGATTGAAAACATAAGTTTAGAGTAAAGAATGAGATGAACATCACAAGTAGAGGGATGTGCTTTGCCAAAGAAAATGGTCATGTCTTTGTCAGAGATTGGAGAAGGAAGAAAAAAATGGGGTGGGGTAAAGTGGAAGAAGTTTAGGTGTTGACCAAGGAACAAGAGGGAATCCATGATTAATGATCTGTATTTCTCAGTAAAGGAGTCAAGATCCCTGGCTGAGAGGGAAGAGAAAGAAATAGGAGGCTGGAAGGGAAAAAATAAAGCTGAGATTAGCTAATGTGAGCAGTGTCAGGGAGAATAAATTGGGGGAAGAACAAAGGGATTTCCCACAGCAAGGATAGTTTAGGTAAGACAAAGTAACATACATTTATAGTGGACTAGTCAACTTGGTTGTGTGATTTTCTAAGAAAGCATTAAGCAGTGCCATTCACTGATGGTACATATACATTAATTTCAGACTCCACAGTTAAAAGTCAGACTGTGTTTAGAAGAAATGCCATGCTTGAGGCATATTCTTCATCCTGATTTTTGCCTTTGCTGCCACATTTTGACTGGTAGAATTTAGGGTTTCTATTGTTTTCGTGAAATCCACTGTAAAATGAGAATGCATCTATAAAATTGACTAAAAGGGTCATTTAATTTTCCAAACCCATTCATTTCATAGGAGAATTACCGACTCCCCCTGGGTGTTGCTTTCAACCTCTAACTTTGGCTTCTCTCTTTTAGCTGTGGGTGGTATTCTTCTGAGACTCAGGAGTATTGGATCATGTTTGTTTTTCTGGAATGGTCTTAAGAGCCCAGGAGCATTATGTCCTGGGCCAGAGCACGGGCTGTGCTGGCTGCCCTGGGACAGGACAACAGCTTTAGGAACTCTACAGAAACCCTGACAAGGGACAAATGATCTTCTCTGATGTCAGAAATCTATCCCCCAGCCTTTTTAATCAAGGAGGCAAAAAAGTCAAGCAGAAACCATTGAGATCTTATTTCACAGAGCATTAGCAGCTCTGCCAGGGCTGAGAGTTCCATTTCCCCTATTGATGACTTCTTTTCAATAGGAAAAGTCAGAGAACTGATTCTAAATGCATCAGATGCAAAACAGATCTCGCTAAACCCAAGTGGGAAGCAAGCAAAGGAGTTGGTGAATACTGTGACTCAATAGATCTTGCAAGTTCTCCCCTTTCCTCTCCACCCGCACTCTTTCATTCCAACTGAAGTATTTTTAAAGTCTAATGCCTAGCCCACTGTCTGGTTCTGTAACTTTTCTGGCCCTGGAGACAGATTTGTTTCAATAATTAAATTCAACATTTACTAAGCACTTATAGTATATAGAACTATTGGTTAGACATAGAGGGGAAGACAACTTTAAAATTTAGGTCGAATTTGAAATCCTTGGGGTTGTATTTTCAGTGTCTACTTTATAATGAGAGAAAGTGGTGATAGATTTCTGGTCGAAGGCCCAGGAATACTTGTGTTCAAGTTTCACCTAATGGGATTGGCCATATGACCCTGGGCAACCTCTAGGTTTTTTTCACTAACTTTTCCGGATCACATTCCCTTTTCACCTAAAAAAATTTACACACTCTCAGGTATATAGACATATAAATTAAATATTTAATATAAATTAATATAATTATTGTATATTTTATATTATATATAACATATATATAATATAAATTAAATATTTACTGATAATAAATAATGCTTTCAAAACCATACATTTAGTTATATGACTCCACATGGGATCATGAGTCACAGGTTAAGAAGCTTTGCTCTAGACAACTAAGACTATAGGTTCTACAGAAGGAGCAGACTGACACTGGCAAAGGGAGTTTCCTCACCTGAGAGCTCCTTATGCTAATGAAATCGTAGCTTCCATCCCTGTGTGCTTTGCATATAATAGACAGTAATATATTTTTTATTAAGTTGAATAAAACACAGTCCCTACTCTCTTGGAACTCAAAGTCTATCAAAAGGGAGAAGATATTAAAATTAGATAATTACTGTACAATTTTCTGATACCACAAAAATGCTTCTATAAATATTCTAGTGCATGTGGAGCTTTTTTGTCAATGACTTTCTTGGGGAATATGCCCAGCTTTATGGAATCTTTGGTCAAAGGGTAGTCACTTTATTTACATAATTCCAAATTGCTTTTCAAAATAGTTCACCATTCCACCAAATGTATTAGTATGTTCACAGAAGATTTTCCAATAGAGAAGTGACAACCTTCAGAAATTCTGTTTTCTAGGAGAATGTTGATGGTAGGATAGTAAATATTCAGTGATGACTGTCGACTGGTCTATACATGGAACCACTTATACCTTTATACCTACATCTTGACTAAATATCAGAAAGCTTTTATATTGTTGCATTACACAACCTGGTGCCCATACTGTAAGGTGGGAGAAGACAGGATGGGGAGAGGGTAAAAGATGCAAACATTTCTTTTTGTTGTTTTTCAGTCATTTCATTAATGTCTGACTCTTAGTGACTCTGTTTGGGGTTTTCTTGATTGAGGTACAGAAATTAAAAGCCATTTCCTTCTCCAGCTCATTTTACACATGAGGAAACTGAGGCAAACAGGATTAGTGATTAACCAGAGTCACATAGCTAGTACGTGTCTGAGACCAGATTTCAATTCATGAAAATGAGTCTTCCTGACTTCAGGCCTGGTACTCCATCTACTGCATCACCTACCTGCATTTATCAAATACCTACTATGGACCAGGCATTGTACTAAAGGGGTTTTACAATTATTATCTCATTTGATTCTCATAACAATCCTAGAAGTTAGGTGCTGTTGTTATTTTTATTTTACAAATGGGGAAACTGACACAGCGGTTAAATGACTTGTCCAGGGTCACATGATTACTAAGTATTTGATTTGAACTCAAGAGTTCTTGATTTGGGGTCTAGAGCTCTATTATCTTCACATTTCATTCACATTTCACAATTTCTCTCATCTACCAAGCCACCTCGCTTGGAACAAACACACAGTCCCCAAAGGGGAACATTGTGAAACAAGTCTGGAAATGAAAGTAGAAAACAGATTGTGGAAGGCCTTGAATGCATATTGAGGTATAGGTATTTTAACCTAGAGGCAATGGGGAGTTATTGATGATTTCTGTTCATCTCAGTATATTTCTCTCACATTGCCAGGCTCTTCTTCAAGGAACATATTGCATTTAGTTTGTCATTAAGTTTCAATTCCCACTGTGCATCTCATTGTACAATGTCATGCCCTTTAAATTGCAATTTGCTTTTGTCTGTTTTTTAACACTTTACAATCCATCTGAGAGGAGGGAACAGAAGAAATGTAGTTGTGCGAGGTGCCCCACTTCAGTGTTGCTTCCATGACATAGGGCCACATTGGACCTTGTCTTCCTGAAGCTTGGCAAATGGCTCCCTTGGCATTAACCCATTGTGGTTATGACTGCACAGGTTCTTTTGCCTCTAAAGAGGATTTTTTCCCTCTGGAAAATCTAAGCAAACAGAAACAAAGGTCAGAGAGATGACAATACTAAATATCTTTCCCTATACCCTCTCCCATACAAATATGCTTCCTTGAAGGCTCAGTTCAAATGCTACTTCCTTCACAAAGCCAAGTGCAGTGGAAAGAGACTTAGGTTTCCATTCAGAGTTCCTGAACTCAAATCTTAACACTGAGACCTAATAGCGGAGTAGCTGTGGGCTACTTAGCTCATTTCTCTGGGCCTTAGTTTCCTCCTCTGTAATTTGTAGGGTTTGGATTAGACGACTTCTAAGGGCATTTACAGCTTTGAATCTATAATCTCATGCTCTTTTCCTGATCTCCCTACCCCATCCCCCAGTAAAACTCTAGTTCTACCCAAAGTCTCACAAAGCACTTTGGTTCAAATTATCAAGTCATGTCCAGAAGCATTCATCAAGAACATATTCTGTCAGGAGCTGAGGTAAATGTTAGACATACAAAAAAGGTGAAAACAGATTCTTGTCCCATAGGTGCTTACAATCTAATAGAGGAAACAATATAAGTACAACTCTATGCAAACAAGATGCATGCAACATAACATGGAGGCTTTCTTGAAGGGAATTATTTCCTGATCCACCCAGCTGCTAATGATTTCTTGCTCTCCAAATTTCACGGAATACCTACTTTGTTGAGACTTCTCAGTTCAACAAATTCTTAAGAGCCTTGTTATATATGGAAGTAGGGAATTGAACAATACTTATCCCCAAGAAGTTTATAGTGTCCATCATGGATATAACACAAATTAGTAAATACAAAACACATACAGTACTGAACCTCAAAGTAATACAATAGTAACACAAAGTAATGTCAAGAGGGAGACAGGCAAGGGTGTATTAAAGCTGCTAACGCTGACTACCACAAAAACTATATTAACAAAGACTTTTTTAAAGGTGACGGGGAAATGTTAAATAAAGTAGATTAAAGTTAAAGTATGTCACCCCTGACAGAGCACAATGGATGTTCTAGTTAGCACACTCTCCTTTGTATTTATCACATTCTAATTAGCACAACAGTTATTTGTGTTTTTCAAATCACACTTAGTAGATTGTGTGGTCCTTGAAGGCAAGGCCATCTTCTTTTTATATATTCCCAGTGTCTAGATAGCTATCTTCCAGATAGAAAAGAGAAGGGATTCTTTTACATAGAAGAGCATTGCCATAAAACTTCAGAGCTCAAAAGGACCTCAGAAGAGGACAGGCAAGGACTGGTTGAAGAAATTAGGGATGTTGAACCTAGAGAAGAGTCTTGGGGGGCTGGTGCCATAACTATCTTAAAATATTTGAAGGTTTGTCATATAGAAACTGGACTAGACCAGTTTTCCAAGAAAACAGAATTTTGAATAGAAAATTTGATTTTGGTTTGAAATGAGGAAAAACTTATTAATAATTGCAGCAATGCAATCTGTTGTCTCTCATATCCATTGTTTCTAATAGCATAGTATAGAATAGCATAGTTCTATTCAATTCATATACCACAATCTATCCAATCCTTACACAACCCATGGCACCACTTTTATCATAAGGAAGTCAAAAGCTCCCTATATCTGGAAATATTTAAGTAAAGATTTTATGAACACTTACTAAAGATGTCATGAAGGGGGTTCTCCTGAGCTCCTTTTATATTTCAATTATGAAAGGGATGAGTTGTAGTACCTAGAAAGTAAAGCAGGGTACACTAAGATCTTCACAAATAGGTTGTGCTAGATTTTTTTCATTTTTTCTTTCTTCTTCAATGCAGATACTAGACTAATACATAGTAGCCAATTGTATAAAAGACACTTCAGAATCTTGAAGACTGCCTGAAGTCCCACCAAACTGGAAGGCTTTGTTTATGGTACTGATATGTGTCTTGTGGAAAAGTTACCTAGATACATCTTAAAAAGCTAACTGTTAAATTGATTGCAGGGTATTGAATTTTTTTAGATGAAGAAACTCTTAAAGACATATATCAAATCTGTGTCTGTAAAGACAATATTTTCATTAACGAGGTACACAGATTGTTAGATCAGAGTGATATTGTAAACACTGTGTATCTATATTTCACAATATCCTCATGGACTAGCTGGAAAGAAGTAGGCCAGATTATCAGACATTAAAGTGGATTTGGAACAGATAAAATGGCTGCATGCTAAGTTAGTAATTAATGGATTGATGGCAATCTGGCAAAGGTCTCTAGTGGAGTGTTCCCAGGTGTCTGTCCTGAGAGCTAGTCTGTTCAACATTTTTGTTATTGACTTGAAGGATGGCATCGATGACATGCTTATCAAATTTTAAAATGAAGTGAAGCTGAGAAGAAGAGCGAATGTACTTGACAAGATCCAAAAAGATATTGACAGCCTTAAACAATGGTTCAGATCTAATGGGATAAATGTAAAATGGTATATTTAGGTTCAAAAAATCAATAACACAATAATAGCTTGGGTAAGGGCTGATATATGAAAAAAAAACACTTAGGAATTTTAGGGAAGTGCAAGCTCAATAAAAGTTCAATATGGAAGCAAAAAAAAAAAAAAACCCAAAACAAAACAAAAAACTTAAAGCAAGTTTAGATTGCATTAATAGAAGCATAGTGACCAGGTTAGGAGCATAAAATTATTGTACTATGCTTTGCCCTGACCAGATCACACCTATAGTAGTGTATTCAATCTGGATGCCAAGGTCTGGGATAGCTTTTGACATGTTCTTCCACGGTCGGAAGAGAATGACTGTAATGTTGAAGAAACCTCATATGAGGATTAATTGAAACAGTTTGTTGTGTTTAGCTTGGAGAAGCAAAGATGTAGGGAAAGAGAGGGAATAATAGCTGTGTTTGAATATTTGAAAGGCTCTCTTGTGGAAGAGGGATTAGATTTGTTCTTGGATATACCAAAGAACAATGACTGGAAATTTCTGAGATTGACTTTGGATCAGTGTAAGATAAAACTTCTTGACAATTAGAGACAAGTAAGAGCAAGAATGTGTTACTTTGAGTGGAAGTAAATTCTCTGGAATTGGTGGCGTTTAAATGGAAGTTAGATTTCCACTTGTTAGGAATGTTGTAGAGGAGAAATCTGGTCAGGTTGAGTCACCTCTGATCTGAATCTTTTCTCATTCTAAGGTTTCTGTGAAGTATCTCTTTGCCCTAGATTGGGAGCTTTTTGAGAGCGGGGACTGGTTCCCCCCACCATTTTTTGCATCCTCAGAAATTAACACAGTGCCTTGCACATAATATCATTGCTTTACATTTATTTTACTTTCTTCTTGAAATCCTCTTTAATTGCCCAGATAGAAATAATTTCTCCCTTCTTTTCACTTTGCTTTTGAATCTTTTTATGTGACTAATCCTGAACTTCCTTATATAGGAGATTTGTGTTTGTATCTTAGCTGTCTTGGTAGAGAGTGAACCAGACTCCTGAATACGGGAACTGTCTTGCACATATTTATAACTCCTTCCACCTCAGCACCCAGCACATGGAAAGTGTTTAACAAATACTTGACTAGTGAATTAAAAGGAAGGCTTCTTTTCTGATACCGGGTTCATGACAAAGCACCACTGCACACATCTCTAACTCATGCAGCAAATCTTTCTTTTTTAAACAGTTTTTGTTGATGCTTTTCAATTTTCACATCACTGTCACTTCTTAATAACCTCCAACCCACAATAATACTTTTCCTTGTAACACAAAAAACAGGTAAGCAAAACAAATGGACATATCAGCTATACAATAATAGCTAAAATTTATATTTCACTATGTGCCAGACATTAAGCACTAAACACTTTGTTAATTATTATCTCCTTTGATCCTCACAACCATCCTCAGAGGTAGATGCTATTATTATTATTATTATTATTTTAAGTATTATCCTCATATTACAGATAGGGAACTGAGGCAAGCAGAAATTAAATAATTTTCCAAGGGTCACTCAGTAAGTATGAAACCACATTCTAACTGAAGTCTTCTTGACTCCAGTATGATATAAATTGCTGTATTCTACCATTAATCTTTTGAGAGGCGAAACATGTTTCAATATCAATCTTCTGAAATAAAAGTTGGTATATAATTAATCTAAATCCTGATATCTCAGTGTATTTTTTTCATCATTATTATGCTCACTCCAATCTTCCTGCCAATGATTCCTTCCCCTTTTTTCTTCCTGGTCATCCACTGACTGCCCCTTGCCTAATATCTTCCTTTCTAAAGATAACCAAGAATCCACTCTCCACTCCAATAATTATAGGCACTCCAATCCTCCCATGGGTGGTGAACTTCTCATCTGGAGCAGACACCTCAGTGTAGCTTAAGGACTCTTGGGTCTTGCCAAATGGTCCACATCTGCACTCTTAGGATCTCTGGGCCTTCACAGTATTCTTGCAGAGGAATTCTCTTACATGTCAATAAAGTCTACCGATATTTATTAAATACTTCCTATGTCTCAGGCGCTATGCTAAGAAATGGAAAGCACAATGCTAAGTGCTTGTGGAAAAGTGTGTGTATTCCTCAGAGTCTGAGGTTGTTGAGAGCAGAGGCTGTCTTCTTTTTCTCTTTGTATATGCAGTGTTGAGCACAATGTTTGGCAGATAATAATTGCTTAATAAATGCTTTTTCATCTCTCTCTTTGTCTATCCATCCATTAATCCTCAAATTTCTTTGAATGTCTTGAATTCGTTGTTTCCTATGGTAAAATAATGTACTACTCATATACCATAAGTCCTTCAGCCTTTCCCCAAATGATGAACAACCCCTTTGTTCCCAGGGTTTTTCTGGAAGGAAAAAAATCCTTGTCATGAATATATGCATATATATACATATTATTTATCTGTGTATACACATACATATACACACATATTTATATGACTTTTTTGCTTATTTTCGTGTACTTTGGTGTCCCATTATATACTCAATATAGTTACTTTTCTCATGAAGTAGCAATCTTCACATCGTGCTTCTGAATGTGCCCAAAACATCTAATCAATAAGAAAAATATTTTTCTTTAACCCTTGAAAATTCTGAGGCCAAAGGGAAGGAATTGATTGTTAATATTGGATAGAAAATGATGAATTATAGTCTGCCTGCAGACAAGCTCTAGTTTCCATTTTGCACAGAAGAAAAGACAGAAATCATTACCATCTTCTTATGAACACTGGACTGAGCTCAGAGACTTGGAATGTCTCTTCCCCTCCCTCATTTTATACATATATTTTAACTGTATTTGTTAAATGTAGCATATTTCAAATGATTAGATTTTAATTTCAGTACACTTTGTTAAAAATAGATTGGAGCTAACCACAGAAAGGGACTGCGGGAAGTAGCTCTAAGCCGCTCATCTTTGGAATATTAATAGAATGGAAAATGTTATTAGAATAATTTTTCATCATGAATAATAAATTAATAGAATAATTTAGTACTACATCCCAGTTTAAAAGTGGGCTTTGTGTTCAAGTCATTGGAAGAATGTGCTGCAGGAAAAAGGGAGGGCCAGAGCAGGAGCATTTGTGCTGAGGGCTGAAGTGAAAAGAGACAGATCACTGCAGAAGAGAATATGTTGGTTTGGCATTATCCATTTGATTTTACTCTTTAGATAAGTCACTGAAAAACTTTGCATTCTGGTACTTTAGTATCATTTATGCTAAAAATAATTGGACCAGGTATCCAATAGGCCTTTTTTTAGGGCCCTAAATTCCCCATCAACCCACCTTTAGAGATTTTGCCATGTTGTTCTTGTTTAGTCATTTCTTTAGTTATGTCCAACTGGAAAGATGTAGCAAAATGAGTTAAGTGACTTGTTCATGGTCACACTGATACTAAGAGTCTAAGGGCAGATTTGACCTCCAGTCTTCCTGCTTTCAGGATCTATGCTTTATTCACCATGTCAACTAGCATTGTCATGAGTAATACATAAATAGCATATAATCCCCAAGCCACTTTTTAAAATTTACTGTCATTTTTTTTCTGAGCAAATTTATTATCCTAATAATTTCTTTCTTTCCTTCTTTCTTTCCTTCTTTCCTTCTTTCTTTCTTCTTTTTTTCCTTCTTTCTTTCTTTCCTTCTTTTCTTCTTCTTCCTCCTCTTCCTCTTCCTCCTCCTCCTTCCTTCCTCCTTTCTTTCCTTCTTCCTTCCTTCCTTCCTTCCTTCCTTCCTTCCTTCCTTCCTTCCTTCCTTCCTTCCTTCCTTCCTTCCTTCCTTCCTTCCTTCCTTCCTTCCTTCCTTCCTTTCTTTCTTTCTTTCTTTCTTTCTTTCTTTTCTTTCTTTCTTTTCTTTCTTTCTTTCTTTCTTTCTTTCTTTCTTTCTTTCTTTCTTTCTTTCTTTCTTTCTTTCTTTCTTTCTTTCTTTCTTTCTTTCTTTCTTTCCTTCTTTTCTTCTCCCTCCCCCTCTCCTCTCCTCCTCTCCCCCCTCCTCTTCCTCTCCTCCCCCTCCTCCTCATCCTCTTCCTCTTCCTCCTCCTTCTCCTCTTCCTCTTCCTCCTTCTCCTCTTTCTTCTTCTTTTCTTCTTCTTTTTCTTCTTTTCTTCTTCTTCTTCTTTTCTTCTTCTTCTTCTTCTTCTTCTTCTTCTTTTCTTCTTCTTCTTCTTCTTCTTCTTCTTCTTCTTCTTCTTCTTCTTCTTCTTCTTCTCTTCTTCTTCTTCTTCTTCTTCTTCTTCTTCTTCTTCTTCTTTCTTCTTCTTCTTCTTCTTCTTCTTCTTCTTCTTCTTCTTCTTCTTCTTCTTTCTTCTTCTTCTTCTTCTTCTTCTTCTTCTTCTTCTTCTTCTTCTTCTTCTTCTCTCTCTCCCTTTTGAGGTTGATCTTTGTTTGCCTGTGGAAAAATACCACAACACTAGACTTGAGGTCATAAGATCATAGCTGCAGAGATGAAAGAGACTTTTTGGTTGGCTAGTCCAATCAACTCCTCCACACCACTCTGCTTGCCTGATCAAATGGCTGTTTCTTTCCAGACTGATGATTTAACAAATAAATTTCACTGTTCTGGTCCCTACATTCCTGATCTACAAAATGAGGAAGTTGGACTAAATCAGAGATGCCAAACACAACCCCAAATTCAAAGGCTCACAATGCTCTATAGTATGGGCAGAGCCAGCTTAAAATTATTTTAATGCAATGTTGTATTATTATTATTCTTCTGACTTTCACTCTTTGAGAAAAGAATGGCCAATAGAACATAGTAATGTGCTCACCAATGAACCAAAAAACAATTGTGATTTTTAAATTTTTAACACTTAAGCTAAGGGATGGTTAGAGCTAGCTCATATTAACTTAGAGTTGTTATTCAATTTTTAGTGTGAG
Organism: Sminthopsis crassicaudata; assembly: GCF_048593235.1. NCBI lineage: Eukaryota > Metazoa > Chordata > Mammalia > Dasyuromorphia > Dasyuridae > Sminthopsis > Sminthopsis crassicaudata. Next base: position 253,052,706 of record NC_133618.1, read on the forward strand.
CATTTACAACTAGGAAATTGGCAACACTACAAATTAAGGTTTTATTGTTTTGTTGGTTGTTTAGACTTAAGAAAGTGTATCATGAATGCATTACCCTCAATACATAGCATAAATATTTCTATATAATAAAATGCTTTTTTTTGAGTCACAGCATAAATGTAGAGTTGAATAGACTCCCTTGAAATACATAATGTCTCATGTTTTGCCTCAATTCCTTTTTTATCCTCTGCATAGCTTTCTTCAGTCAATTTTTGTCCTTTCTTTTCCAAACTATTGACTTTCTCTTACATACCTCTTCCATTTTTTCTTTTAGTTCACTTATTTGACTTTTAAAATCCTTCATGAGTGCTTCCAAGAAGGTCCTTTGAGCTTGGTACCAATTCACATCCATCCTCTTTGAGGTTTCACATGTGGGCATTTTGTCCTCTTCTAAGTTGGTTTTTGGTCTTCTCTTTTATCATAGTAGCTTTCTATGATTAGGGTTCTTTTCTATTTCTTGTTCCCTTCCTTCTTTCCTTCCTTCCTTCTTCTTCCTTCCTTCCTTTCCTTCCTTCCTTCCTTCCTTCCTTCCTTCTTCCTTCCTTCTTTCTTTCTTTCTTTCTTTCTTTTCTTTCTTTCTTTTCTTTCTTTCTTTCTTTCTTTCTTTCTTTTCTTTCTTCTTTCTTTCTTTCTTTCTTTCTTTTCTTCTTTTCTTTTCTTCTTTCTTTCTTCTCTTTTCTTCTTTCTTTCTTTCTTTTCTTCTTTCTTTCTTTCTTTCTTTCTTTCTTTCTTTCTTTTCTTTCTTTCTTTCTTTCTTTCTTTCTTTCTTTCTTTCCTTCTTTCTTTCCTTCTTTCCTTCCTTCTCCTCCCTCCTCCTCCTTCTTCTACTTCTTCTTCTTTCTTCTTCTTCTTCTCTCTTCTTCTTCTTCTTCTTCTTCTTCTTCTTCTTCTTCTTCTTCTTCTTCTCTTCTTCTTCTCTTCTTCTTCTTCTTCTTCTTCTTCTTCTTCTTCTTCTTCTTCTTCTTCTTCTCTCTCTCTCTCTCTCTCTCTCTCTCTCTCTCTCTCTCTCTCTCTCTCTCTCTCTCTCTCTCACTTTTGAGGTTGATCTTTGTTCCTGGGCAGCTCTCAGCCTTGGCTTTGAACACAGGGCCTCTTTGTTTTTAGTGGTCAAAAACAGGGTGATCTGGTTTTTGCCTGTTGTTGCCTGGTTTCCCAGGCTGGCACAGGAGGCTGCCCCATTGGTCTGCTCTGCTACTGAGCTAAGACTGGGAATCTTGGATACTGATCTGCTGTGATTAAAATTCTCTTACTGGCTGTCCTGACCATTGTTTCATCTTAGTTAAGCATCACTTTCACTCTAATAAGATTGACCTTTTTTGAAGTCTTCCAATTCATCTTGAGCTGGAAAATAGTTCCATTCCATCTCTTTATAGGCTTTGTCATTCCAGACTTCTTAGAAGCTTGGTTTCATGTGATTTTCGAGGGAAATTTGGGAAGGCTTGAGTAACTTCCAGGCTACACTCCACCTGTGAAAGTCTCTACATAACTTTCTTTATATAAATTTGCTTGCCTTTTGTCTCCTTCTCTAGATTAGGAACTCTTTGAAGGCAGGGACTATCTTTAGCCAGGACATATAATAGATGCTTATTAATGTCTATTGATGAGATTGAAATGAATTCCTGATTTAGAGAACTACAAATTACCTTTATCCATGTTATTGTATTATTATTTGTCTTCTTAAATATTTCCAAATTACATTTTTCTCTAGTTCTGATTGCATTTGCAAGTGTTTATAGCCTGAGATTAAGAGATTGACACCTCTGATTAGACCTTAGTGCAATCTCTGAATTTTATAGATGAGGCAACAGGTTTAAAGAGGATAAAAATACCATATGCCAGCAGTCACACAACATTAAGTATAAGAGAAGAAATTAGAATCTAGTTCCTCAGATCCCAATACTTTTTCTACTGCACTACTGCAACAACTATCAAGGAAATTGTGAATATTAAGGGGTGATACTCTTAACCTTGTCCTTACTTCTCTGTGAAATGAGAACACCACCAGCCTATGTTCTAAGAAAGTAGGGACCAGCCAGAATATTACAGTGCCCTTTTCCATATGGAAAATGAATGTGAGACCCTTTAGATACAGAAAAGTTCAGTTGTCTAGGAGAATAGTTCAGACTAGTTCATCCTCTAGTTCTGGAGTCAATCTCATAAAAGATCCCTGAAGATGTCAGAGAACTTTGTGGGATTTTATATGCCTGGGAGACTTCTTGGAGAATGTGGGAACTTTATGATTAGGTCATAGTAAGAGAAAAGTGAAGATGTGTTTTCTCTTAAAAATTAGAGTAGCAAGTTTGTGGTTAGTGTGTGTTGCATACTGTGAGGACCCCAGCCTTCCTGGAATGAAGATTCCATATAGAGAAGAAAGAAGAGGAAGAGATTGCATATAAATTATGTCAGACAAAGCATAGTTTATGCACATTAGGATTACCTGCCAGCATCAGAGGCCCCAGGACCTTCTTGAAAGTCTAGGGAGAGCACAAAAGGAGGCTATGAGTTAGAATAAAGGGTCTTAAATTTTTTAAAATCCTTTGGACAATCTTGTGAAATCTATGGATTCCTTCACAGAATAATGTTTTGTTGCCTATGTACATAATTAAAGTAAATCTTCATTTTCAGTTGGTGAAAATAAAGATATCTACATCTATATTTCCCTTATCCAAATTTATAGACTCTTCAAAATCTTTCCACAGACTTTGTGACAAGAATATTTGATTTAGAGAAATGCTATTGCCTAAACAGTGAAGGACTTAGCTGATGGGGAGCAACCATGGACATTTTATTCAAACAGATCCTTTTTCAAAGGTTAAACTCATGGAAATCACTGCTCCCAGACTGGAAAGTTCATGAATTTTAGAAGGGAATTGTGCTGTGTTTCCCGCCTGCTACCTTTGTCTCTCTGCCCTGAAGGAACAAGTAAATGCTTAATATCTTGATAGCTCAGGAGACAGCTGCACATGTCAGGCTTATGGGGGGGGGGGGGGCAATTGGGGCAATGTAGGACAGTTGAGTTGTTGAGACTCTGCTTCCTCAAAGTGAAAGAGCCCAGCTTCTCCAAGTGAAGTGCATTGTAGGAACTTCAAACTAAATGGGAGAGTGGGTGACCCTTCAGTGGGTGCCAAAGAAAAGTGAAGCTTGTGGGACTACTGGGAAATTAGGATTGTTTTCATTATTCTGTCTGGTCCTTTCAAAAACATATTGAAGAGATGTTACTGGGGTAGTAAGAACCATAGCCTTTTCATTCCTCTTGTCTTGATAGGAAGCTAACTTGTAAGGTTGTGTGTGTGTGTGTGTGTGTGTGTGTGTGTGGGATACAGCAGGGTGACAGCTGTTATCTCTCAGAGATTTCAGCTGTCATGTCTACATAATATTCTCTTGGTTTAAAACTTCAGTTCTCCAGAATGAGGAGGGAGGGAATTGAGGGGGGGAGAGGCTGACAATGCATCTTTGTGTAAGCCAAGATTTTTTTTTATTTGCATCTGTGCAATAGACAATCATCCTCCCAAAGACTATTCACACCCAAGCGTCACAATGGCATTATTCTCTCTCTCCCCCCAGCTCCCTTTCTATAGTGTCTTACCCTACAACTGACAATTAATGTTAGAAAGAACATGAAATGGAGGAGAAATTACAGCAATTTATCAACTGAAATTATAGGTGTAGACACATGTCAGCAGTGGAAACAGTTTCTATCAAAATTAAAGTATTTAGAGATTTTCCTCAAATTTCAAATTATGCAAATCCCATTTCCCATGATCCTGCAGGACCTTGATTTTAATTGCAGGATTACCCAGAAAGTGCCACAAAATGCAGTTGTGAGTCTGGATGCCTCCTTCTCTTCCTTTCCCTTCCCTTCCTTTCCTTGGAGCCTCCTCTGCCTGCACTGGACTTATTAATGTAACACAGTCACAGTCTTTGAACAAGTTAAATATGTTCCCACAGAAGAGCAGAGGTTTTCTCAGGCTCAATCTGTCAGGAAGACCCTGCTGTTTGCAGAGGTTAGCAGACAGCTGGAAGAACAGGCAGGATTGAGGCCAAACATGATCCAAATACATATTTATACCCACAACATATTTATATAACACCCATGCTGGAGCACACTCCCCCTTCTCACCTACCCCCTCCCCACTCCCCTTTTCTCTCCTCAACTTCCCTAGCTGAGGCTAGGGATTCAGGAAGGAGACCCAACTGAGCATCATTCACAAACTCAAAGAATGACTCTTAAAAGTTGATGTCTCTGACTCTGACAAAGAAAATACAATCTGATAACTTGATCAAGGAGAATGCCCACAATGGAGCCAAGTCCCATATTGCCCCAGGTTTTTATATTTGTTGAACCTTGATAGAAAGGAAGGAAAGGCTTAATAGTGCTTGCTTGCTTTGTACCAAGCACTGTGCTAAGAACTTTACAAGCATTCTCCCTTTTGATCTTCACAATAATCTGGCACATTAGTCTTATTATCCTCATTTTATTGATGAAAAAACTGAGACCGAGTCAGTGACTTGCCTGGGAACACACAGTCAATGTCTGAGGTGAGATTCGAAGTCAGGTCTTTTCTGACTGCAGGTTCAGTGTTTTATCCATTTCCACACTTGTCTGACAAAATAGGGAAGATATTGTGAGACAGTGAGATTCAACTCTCAGCTATACCCTTGAGTGATTTGGAGCAAATCATATGTTTCTTCTGTGTTTAAACACTCTCCTCTACAAAATAAAGGAGTTGGGGGTAGCTAGATGACACAGTGGATATAGCACCAGTCCTAGAGTCAGGAGAATCTGAGTTTAAATCTAACCTCAGATACTTACACTTCCTAGCTATGTGATCCTGGGCAAGTCACTTAATCCCAATTGCCTAATCCCTTCCCCAAGTAGTAATAATAATAATAATAATAACATAAAGGGGTTGGATTAGATCAGTGATTTCAAACCTGTGAACCATAAGCCCTGGAGTATATGTTTGCTTAGTGAAGGGATAGAATTATACTTTGGATCACAGATTTACAACTAGATAGAGCCTTAGATTATTCACTCCCATGCCTTTATTTTGAAGATGAGGTTGTTATTTTTGTTGCTCAGTCATATCTGACTCTCTGGAACCCTATTTGGGGGTTTTCTTGGCAAATATATTACAGTAGTCTGAAATTTCCATCTCTAGCTCATTTTTTACAGTGGAAACTAAGGCAAATAGTGCCAAGTAATTTGTCTAGTATTACAGAGCTACTAAATATCAGAGGCAGGTTCTGAACTCAGGAAGATGAGTCTTTCTGACTCTGGCTCCAGCACTCTATCCACTACATCACCTAGCTGCAGGATGCATAGGGAGGTAGTAATAAAGTTGGGGTTCTAATCCAGATTCCTTCACTTCAAAACCAGACTTTTCCCCCACTAGATCATAACTGCTAATTTATAAACAAGCAAACACAGCTTCTGGAGAATAATAAATAATATTCCTTGCACACATAATATTTTTCAAATGTATGCAAATGCTACTGTGATTAATAAAATATAAATTCATTTAAAAGGACTACTACAGTTGAAGTAATTTTTCATACATATTTCTCAATCAATGCCAAAAGTGCAATTTTGCAGGGTCAAAGAACTTTTTTGATATTGAAGGGTAGGCTTTTTATTTTCTTTGTTGATTATTAGTTCACTTGATTCTACCTTGTCAATGGCTAAGTAATTAGGTTTGGGGGCATCAGTATTACTCCCTTTTATATTTATTTGATCATTTTTTGTAGACAGCTGTTTATGATTTAAAAAAATTCTTTTGAGTCTGTCCTCACACTCCAAAAGGTTGAAAAACTGCTAAATTAGATGATGCTTAAATCTTCTATTCAGTTTCATTCATAAGTTTGGATCATGCCAAGGCATTCCTAATCAAAATCATTTTTTTTTAATTTGGAAGCCCGCAGGGCAGCTGAATGAAGGACCACCTGATAGAAATTTGAGGCTGACCTTGGCACTGGAGCTTCTGTTAGAATTAGTGACCAACTGGGAGTTGAAGGCCTTAGATTTTGGCTTCTCGCCACAAACTCTGGAAGCCAGTTTTCAGTCCCAAAGCCCTGTCCTAATGCCACGGGCCCTGTTGCTTAATTTCAGTGTAATGGATGTTGAATTGGGTATCCAATCCCCAAGTGAAAAACCTAATGAATTCTCTGTGATTAATAGTATTCCAAGCAACACCAGGCCAGCCAGTGACAATGCATCTCTCCTGATGAATGTTAAACGGGTCAGGGGATGAACCAGAAGAATACAATGAAAATAGAGAGAAGAGCTCTTGGGCTGGCACCAGATCCAGAGCCTCCCTTCTCTATTCTTCCCTCTCTCTCCCAACCCCATGGACCATATAATTAAGCTGTGTTTCCGCAGCTTTTCCCTCCCTAGTCTCAGGCCAGGAAGGATTAATTGGCAGGAATGTAACGTTGGAAGAACTAATTTGCATTGAAGGATGCTAAAAGGACCAATAGGAGACAAGCATTCAATGGAGATTTGGCCACTCAGAATGGAGAAGCCCTTAGGTACAAGAAGAAAGGTCTTGTCTGGATAGTTTCATGAGACACCTTTATAACAGAGAATTTAAGCGTGCCCTTAGAAACAATGATTATTCACCTGGGGTCCTTTCACTTTCCAAACAATAATTTCACTAATATTTACACATAATTTATTTCCTTTGCAACTTTGTGTATTTTAGTTTATGTATTTAAAAGAGATTGAGTTCTGTAGGCTTCCCTAGAATGTTAAAGGGTATGGTACAAGAAAAATTAAGAACCCTTGCCTCAGAGAAATAAGTCTTAATAATTGGGCTCCCTCAAGAGAAGTGTGATTTCCCCCATTTGGCAGAAATGAAAACTGAAGCAAAAAGAGATGGCTTGCCTTGCCTAAGGTCACAAAGAGATTAGCACACATCCAGTGTGCTAGAAGGAGAAGTATATCAGAAGTTAAAAGATCCAAGATCAGTTCTGGGTGTAGATTCTTTCTGAAGCTCCATTTCAACCAGATGAAAACAATACTGTTTCATAGGTTTTGAGGATCTAAAGAATAATGTATAAGAAACTCTTTCTCAACAATTAAATATTTGGAAGGAATTTATTATCATCATCAACAACAGTCAAAGCTGAAACAGGTTTCTGAGTTGAATTTTGTTTTCATTTTACTGTACTTCCTCTTTATATGATGACATACAATATATTCATTTGTCTAGAACACATAGAGCAGAATGGGATGATAGATGTGAGATTTGAAGGGTAAAGAGTAAAAGTTCTTTCTATGATAAGAAGTCATAGGTTCTTGCCTTTGGGCAGGAGGCAGGCTAGCCGAGAGCTCTCTGACCTTTAGATGAACTGAAGCTGACTTAACTGGTTAAGAAGCTCTTTAATAGCATCACTATTAGTTTAGGGATTTCTGTGATCCCTTCTGTATTTCTGGAGGTAGCATTCCTTGAGGACAATAGAAAGATCACTAGATTCAGAGCCAGACAACCTGGCTTTGAAACTCCACTCTGCTACTGCCAGGCAGACTTTGCACATGTCAGTTATCCTCTTTGCTATTTAGGGTTCTCATCTATAGAATGAGGGGGTTGGACTAAATGGCCTTTAAGGTCTTTTTACCTCTCAATCGATGATTCTAAGAAGAGAAGAGACCCATGCTGACTCCTTCCTTCCTATAGATGTAAGAAACCAAAGTTCAGGAACTTCTCAGAAGGTTACTTGAAATTCTAGCTCAAGGCTAGCTGCTGAGAAAAAATAGAAACTATAATCTGTCCCTTGACAAAAAGATGAATGAATACAATTGAGGACCCTTTTGAAAAAAAAACATATTGTCTAAGAATTCAAAATTTACAAGTATTAAATTGAAGGTGATAAAGAGGAGAAGAATTCATGTTACAGAAGAAGTTTATTTTTAAAACAAATGATCCTGTGTAGGGTTCCTTTGAATATCCCCCCAATATATTGAAAACAAAACTTGATTTAGTATAACTTTGATTTTGTATTCAACTTTGTAGATTTAAATGTGATGCAAAAAAAAAGTTGGGAAAATAGAGAAAATTTGGGGAAAGGTCAATAAGAATGAAGGTAATTTGCTGAAAGTATCAAGCATGTTTAATGGATAGAGGAATTTGGACTCTTAAAGATAGTTGAACCAGAACTAGACAAGGTAGAACTTTAAACACAAGTGAATGGATGGAGGTAGAGAAATAGGCCAACATCACAGTCCTGTTTAATCATTTCTCTGGAAGGTCCTACCCCTCTCTCTTCACAGACCAAGGAATCCTCAAGTACAAAGTGATACCCAGTAGTCGGGGACTTCTTTTGGAGGACATCCAATCAATTGAACACAGAGAGGAAAGTGAATCAGACAGAAGTTAAGTGATTTAGTTAACAGAGTTTTCAATCTAGGGCCTTTGAACTTCTTTATAAAAACATATTAACTCTTTCAATGTGACTTGCAACCTTAAAAGTTTTATTTAATTCATTTAAAAACATTCTTCTACTGAATGTGGTTCACAACACAGTATTTTCATCTTTTTTTTTGTTGTTTGTTTTTTATTTGTCATTTTCCCCTTTGATCTGATTTTTCTTGTGCAGTATAATAAATGTGGAAATATGTTTAGAAGAATAGCACACATTTAACCTATGTTGAATTAGTTGCTGTCCAGGGGAGGAGAAAAATGGGTAGGGAAGGAGAGAAATTTGGAACAAGAGATTTTGCAACTATTTTTGCATTCATTTTTAAAAATAAAAAGCTATTATTATTTTATAAAGTAAAAACATTCTTCTGAGAAGGGGTCCAGAGGCTGTACCAGGCTTCCAGAAGGATCTGTGACAAAGAAAAGATTAAGAATTGGTATATTTTAGTAGAATTAGTAGATTTTTAAATTGGTTTCGTAGAAAGAATGAATTATTATTGGTATTCTTAGTAATCTCATCCAATAGAATGTAATCTTCTTGGGGCAGGGACAGAATACTCTTGTGCTAAGACAGCACTTAATGAATCTATGATTTCAGCTGTTCTGAGGACTCCTTGTATGGAAGCAATCCCCCTTGATGCAAATCATAAAGTCTTTGATAACATGTATTTTTCGATACCTCTCAGAGGACAGAGAAATTAAATGCCTTTCTTAGGGCACATCATGTCAGACTCAGGCCTTGATTCCAGATTTTCCTGACTGTGGCTGGTCCTTGAGTAATATGTCACACTGCCCTTCACTTTACATGATTATATAATGAAAGCCTGTCCAGATTTGAGATAGAAATCCATAGGAAATCTCTTTAATAGTAATCAATAATAATAACAAATACTTCTAGGGGCAACTAGTACAGTGTACAAACCATCAGCCTTGAAGTCAGGAGGATCTAAGTTCAAATGTGGTTCCAGATACTTAATACTTATTAGCTCTGTGACTCTAAGCAAGTCACTTAACCCCAATTGCCTCCCCTCCCCCAAATCAATACCTTTGAAAATGATTATGATTCACATTAGCAACAATTACATAGATTTGTAAAGCTCCTTTCCTCCAAGAAAATGAGTAATTTCCACATATTACCTAATTTATCGTCAAGTACCATGTAAAGTGGTACTTGGTAACAAGAATTATTATACATTTTACAAAAGGAGAAACTGTGGCACAGAGAAATCAAGTGGGATAAAATCAATCACAAAATAAGATCCACTTCTCATTTATGGCTCTTGTTTCTAGGTATTAAGTGGATGAAGTATTGTTGCTCCTATAATCATTCCTGAAAAGAGAAGAGCTTACTTAGAGTAGTGTCCAATGAAGGAATAGGATCTTCTGAGCAATTTGAAGGATTTATATATAAAGTTTCTTCCTAGAGACTCAGGAGTGATTGATAGTGCAGAAGAAAAGGAACTAGATGAACTGGGAGCCAGGTGACCAAGGTCTTAAGTTTAAATCTGCTGCAAACTATGTAACTGGAAAAGTCAATGACCATGAGTTTCTCTAGATCTTAGTTTCTTTGTCCATAAAATAAGGTGGGGGGGGGGGCGGGGAGAGGGAGAAGTGGAAGAAATCAGATAATTTCTAAAATTGTCAAGGACTCTATGATTATGACAATCTAAGATTCTATGATCATGCTGGTCTATGGTTTCAACCTAGTGTGTGTTTGTCTTACTAGTTATATGAAGATAAGAAATTCACTCCTCTTTTATGAATCTCAGGTTTCTTATCCTCATGAGGCAATTAGGTGGCAGAGTGGATAGAGAGATTTGAACTTGGAGATAGAAAAACATGAGCTCTAGCTTCAAAAACTTAATAGCTACATGTGTGACCCTGACCAATTACCATATCCTCTCAATTTCATTTTCCTCATCTGCAAAATGGGAATTAAAAGCTCCTACCTCACATTTTGTTCGAAGGAGCAAATGATATATTTGTGAGATGATATGATAATCTTAAACCTTGATATGATCACCTAAAAGTCATACACAAACACATACACACGTGCACACACACATTTGTGTATGCATGTGTGTTTATGGAGATATTTCTCCCCAGTATATCACTAACTTGTGAGGAAAAGTGCTTAAATGAAGGCATTGGATTAATTTATAATTCCACATGTCTAGGAGGTTTGGCAAAGGAGGCAAAACACTGAACTGGAAGGCAGGAGGAGAGAGAGAATATGAAATTGCCCACTTGTCAATTGTGAGTTCTAAGATAGCAGTTATGTCTCTTGGTTTCCTCTCTCTTTTAGAAGAAGGGGATGACCTGATATTCTTTTCAGCAGAAACACTCCATGAATCTAGGATTCTTAGGCTGGGAGCATGCCATTAGAACTGTCCTGTGTGAGAGGAGCAAGCTGAAAAGTGAAATGACTTCTTTTGGGAGAGTTTTTATGGAAGGTATGATTAGAGCTTCATATGCAGGCCTGATTCCTCCTACAAGGAAGACCTGGGGGAGGGGGGAAAGAATAGTTAGTAGATAAAGGGGAGGAAAGGAATTTTGAATTCAATTTTCTCTGTTCTCTATTTCTCTTGGTCTCTCTCTTTGTCTCTGTCTATCTCTGCCTCTTTCCCTCCCTCCCTCTCTTTTTCTCCCTCCTTTCTTCTTTCCTCCCCCTTTATTCCAGTATTCTCATTTTCTTAAAGACCAAAGAGGCTATATGATAAGCATATTTTCCAAATTAGGTAGCGATTTATCCCGCCTTTGTTTTAATGATTGAAATGAATGAAGTCGTGCGGCTAGCGGCTGCCACTGCATTCAGCGCCCGCTGTTCCTGGGAGCTGAGACACTGAGAAATTTGCATACTTAATGCCTGGAACTGGCACAGCTCTAAGTAGCTCCTTTACTCTACTTTGTGTTTGTTAGCTGGGGGAAGAGCTTTGCTTCATCAAGGCCTTCTTGGAGCCATCCTCCCCGGATTCACCCCGCCTGGCCCAGCTGACAGTGTGGACCAAGCCAGGTATTTATCATATCAGATTCTTGTCTAAGACTGCAAGTAAAGGCATAAGTCTGCATATTCCTATAGACATCACTAATCACTAAAAATTTCTCATCATCATCAGGATGTTGGGGTTAGTTTTTGGTTTTGTTTTTCATTTCCATTCATTTTCTTTTTGTTTCTCTGGCTTCTGCTCAAAATTGGAGCAGTTGCAGCATTACCTTGGCCAATAGCTTGTCCCTTTATCTTAGATTCCTAAACAATGAAAGGAGAGACCTGAACCAGATGATGTCTATGGGAGCTTCCAGTTCTAAATTGTGATTTGTGATTGGACCACACTTATTTTCCAATATAAAAGAAGCATCACTTCTCCCTTCCCCATTCTACCTTTGCCCAAGCTCTCTTGAATTAATTTTGCCCAAGAATATTTTTTAGATTCAAATAGAATAAACACTCAATGAAAAGCCTCCTGGCTCAGAGCTAGAAGCCAGAGCCAGAGTCAGATGCACTAATGTATACTCTGGCTTTGTTTACCATTGAATAGGATTCCAGGACTTCTTATCCACTGAGTGAGGGAAGTGTGTGTGGAGAGAGGGGAAGAAACAGATTCTATCAGATCATACCTCTTCATCTCTATGTAAGAGAAAGACCATTTTAAGGGCAATCTATCTGAAAAAGTTGGGTTTCATAATCTCTTAAATGCCGATCTAGTGCTTTTTTTTTCAATCCTCATCCTTCTTAACCTCTCTACAACTTTTGATTCTGTCAATCATTTGATTCTCTTGGAAACTTTTATTATCTAGGTTTTCATGCCAACTGGGCCTCCTCCTACCAATCTGACTGCTCCTCCTCAGATTCCTTTGCTGGATCTTCATCCTTGTTATACTTTGATTATCCTCCAGAGATCAGACTTTATCCTTCCTATATTGTTTTCTTAGTGACCTCATAGGCACTTATCTTAATGCAGATGATTCTCAGATTTCTTTATTCAATTCATCAACCTCTTCTCCTGACCTCTTATCTCACATTGCCAACTACCTATTAAATGCCTCAGCTAGATGTCTGGTAGACATTTTAAATTCACCATGTCCAAAATAGAATTCATTACTTTTCTTCTTTTCGGAACCACCATCCTCCAAGGTACCTAGGTTGCAACCTTGATATCTCCTCAATTTCTCATTCTTATATCACATATGCAATTTCTTGCCAAACCTTATTTCTACCTCGATAACATCTCTCATATATTCCCCCTTCTCTCTTCTGACACTATCACTACACTGATTATCTTACCCTATATTATCTTAATATCTTATACCTGCCTATTACAGTAGCCTGCTGGGTGATCTCCTTCCATCAAGTCTCTCTCTACTCCAGTTCATTTTCCACTCCTTTGCCAAAATGATATTCCAAAGACCTAAATCTGACCACTTCATTTTTTGTCGTCTTACATTTCATGTTCTCAGTGTACTTTCTGATCCATCATCAGTGGTCTTCTGATGATTCTTTCCACATGACACCCAACATTCTAGTTCTGAATCTTATTTTACTGGTTGTTATCTATAATACCTGGAACACTTTTCCTTTTCACCATAATTTTCTGGCTTCCCCAACTCCCTTCAAGATTTAAATTAAAACCTATTCCACAGGATGCCTTTGTCTGTCCTCTCACTCCTAGTGCCTTCTATCTGATATTATCTTCCTTTTACACTATCTATATCTTGTATATAACTGTTTATTTGCATGTCATCTCCATTATAGAATGTAAAGTCCTTGAAGGTAGAGATTGTTTTTTGCCTTTCTTTGTATCCCCAGTGCTTGCCACATGGTAAGTACTTAATAAGCACTTGTTATTGTTGTTGATGAGGAGGAGAAGGAAGAAGAGGAGGCAGAAGAAGACTTCTTTTTTCTCCATAGGGAGATTGCATAGTGAAATGGGAAGAACAACGAATCTGGTAGTCGGGATCCGTAGGCTGGAATTTCCTTTATCGGTTTGTTTCCTTTTCTTTCTCATCAGATGAATCCAAAAAGTAGGCGTTGGGCAAATAAAAAAGAAACCACAAAAGTGGATAAACAAGAAAACCTAGAAACATTAAACGACAAACCAATAGCAATATTAAACTTATATGCTCAGATTGATATAGCATCTAAATTCATAAAAGGAAAATTAATTGAAATACAGGAAAACAGAAAGAATAACATGGGAAATTTTAATATTTATTTCTCAGTTTGGGGATATTTTTGTTTTGTTTTAACATTCAACTTTAGGTAGTAAAGTACCATCCAAAAATATTTATTTTGAAAATATCTTGTCAGTCTTGTATACAAGAAGCAGAGATGAACCCATATCATTTGCCACTTCCAGTCTCAGAAAAGCTGTTGACTTTAAGAGATGGGAGAGACCTCAGAAAGCATCCTGTCTGGCCTATACCTATATCTTCTTGTCAGCACTCCTAATAAGCCCTCCAATTTCTGATTGTATATCTTCAATGATATGAATTCATTACCTCCCATTCCACTTTTAGGTGGGTTGGATAACTAGGAAATTTTTATTTAAATTAAGTAGAGATCCTTTTCTCTAATTTCTACTAGCTCTGGCTAAGATGTAGGATGTGTTCTGGAAAATCTAGTACCACTGGTGTGAGTGTTGCCAAGGTCTTTTTAGGGGCTACTTTCCATTTTTATAGCCTACCTGATCCACTTAATTTTCATCTATGACTCCAGAAAGCTTCATCATGCACAAAAGCCAAAACCTGGTAGACTGTTTTCCAAATGAGCTAAGTTATATTGAGAGGACTCAAACCCACTGGTAAGTTAGGGGAGTGTCTCCCCAAGTATGTGAAGACTTCTGCTGTTGAAATGGACAGATGGAACAATTTATTTCAGTAGTCATGAAGGGAGCTTATGCAAGCATTGTGGAATGCTTAGAGCTTGGTTAGATCAAAGACACCAAGGTTATCTACTGCATCTTGAGCCAAAACTATTCATCTTGACTTTGTCCTGCAACTAGCCTGTGATGACTCTAGAAGAGGAGTGAGACCAATGACTTTGTGCAACTTTGTCTCACTTAAATCAAATTTATGCAAGAATAAAGACATTACCCTTACTATTTTACCATTTTTACCTATCTCAAAATCATTTGGCGACAGACCAGTGACAAAGCAGTAGGTGCAAATATACTTGGAACTGTAGTCACAACCCTGTACACAGGTGTTTTAGAAAATAGGATCACCTCACTGAAAGCAGGAGTGAGATTTGGTAGCTCCCTCAGGTCTGAGCAGCCTTTTAAGGCTCTCATCATTCACCTCCTGGTATGAGGAAGGGACTAGAAAAATTGTTTCCTTATCCCAACCTGGCCTATTGACCAAGGCAGGTGGGGATCCCATCCTGTGAGTGAAACTCAAAAAAATGTACAAAAACTTTTGCAAAGAAGAATCCTTTTGCAAAGATGATGTCCCTTCATCAGAGAAGTTGCTGTGCTCTATGAACAAAGCAGAATTGAAGTAGCTCAAAAAAAACATAAAATGTGCATATTTAGAAAAAAATTCTAGTTATTCATATGGACTATTTATGCCTGATTTGTGGTAGAGCATCCTGAGCTTTTATTGGTCTGATCACTCACAGTCAGATACACTGTAACTTGACTTTTAACATAGCGATGTCATTTTGGTTCTCTTCAAGAATGAAGGGTAACTATCAACTAACCAACTACTATCTCTGGCTCTAGATATAAGGATAATCAATCAATTGATCAACAAGCATCTAATAAGCACATACTATATTTCAGGCACTGGGGATACAAGTATAAAGAAAGAAAAAAATTCCAACTTGCAAAAAAGCTTACCTAGGGCAGACAAAATGTAATTCTACATAATAGCTCTTTAGATACCCAAAGACAGTTATATCCCTGCTAAGTCTTCACTTTCTACAATTCCTTCAACTTATTCTTGTACAATGTGTTTTAAGTCCCTTCATCATTCTGGCCTCCTTTGGATATGGTCCAGCTTATCAATGTTATTCCCAAAATATGGTACCCAGAACTAAAAATAATTCACTACATGTGGTCTGACCAGGGCAGAGAATTTTGGGACTAGAAAAGAGGATCAAAAAACCCATAAAATGATAGAACATAAAAGCACAGACAATCAGAGAGGCAGATGAATATAAAACTCTTCATTTCTCAGCTATTCTTAACCTTTTTTTCTAAACGAAAGTGTCATTTTTTAAAAGGCAAAGAGGCATGGTAGAAAAAAATTGTTGGATTTAGAGTCAGAGGATTTGAATTTGGATCAATAATTTGACATTTATTGTTTGGGCAAATCGCTTAATTAGGCCTCAGTTTCCTCACATATAAAGTGAGGGAGGAATTTGGGCTAATTGGCCTTAAGGTTCCTTTTAGTTTGAATTCTTTAATTCTATGGATAGCTCCTATTACTGATGGTAGTGGGACAGTAGTGATTTGGAAAGTTCAAAGGATCATGAACTACAAGATGGTTCAACTACATTATTCTAGCCACTATTTTGTAGTTTGCTCTCCATCTAGGTGGAGAATGCTAAATGCCATTTCTTGGAATCATGTATTTCCCTATAAATTGTCTTATAGAAATGTTATGTAGCAGAGAAGAGACCTCAGATTAAGAAAGGGGAAGATGGGGAAAATCAAAGGGCCTTGGTATTCTACAAACTGGATCTTAAGTCCCTATATAATTATGGTTTGAGAGGATTATTGAAAATATTGTCATTTTTGTTGCTAATGAAGCTTACTCCACGGAGTAAGCTTTTTGTTTCAAAATTATGACATTTCTATTCTTTGGCTGTAGCTTTTTAAAAGGACTTTCTTTTGTTCTGAACTTTTTCCCTTCTTGCAAACCACCAAGTCTCCTTGCTCTTCAAATCTCACCTTTCAAAAAAAAAAAGCAAACAATTTCTTTTTGTTTATAGAATATAATTGATTCTATGTCTACTGGCTTTTTTCCTCCCTTGTTATTGGCCTTTCCATGGGTTGCCTGCAACCAACCTGCGGGAATTCATTCTTTCATCTCAAATCCTTTTAACTCAGCATGGCCACAACATGACCATTTCATACCCCTCACCTTGCCCCCGATATCTCCCTGTGCTGCATGTGCTTTGGCAGCCTGGTGGGGACTTTGTGGCCACCTCTCTGAACATCAGGCCCTAAAGAAAGTAGGCAGAAAGATTGTTAATCCACAGGAGTTTTCTGACAAATACAAGCATTTTCTGGCATTCACATAAGTACTTGGTTAAAGTTTCTCTTTCTTTTTTTTTTTTTTTCACGGAAAAATCAAACTTGAGATTACTGATCTCTTGCTCTCTGTAAATAGAAACAGAGCTAGAATTTGTTTCATGTTATCCTTGAATTATAGATTTAGAATTGAAAGACACTTTGGATGGGAATGGAAATTCCTTAAAGGTAGACATTTATTTTGATTTTGTATGTGTATTCCCAGCACCTAGCACAATCCCTTCAACATAGACATCAATAAATTTTTGATGAATTTTAATTTAGTTTCACTTACAGATAAGGAAACTGAGATTCAGTGACTTGCTTAAACTAGAATTTGAATTTTTTACTCCAAATCTAGTATTTTTCGTAAATGCAAATATATTGGTGAGCAAAATGGAGCTTGAATCAAACATACATTTCTTTTTTTCCTTCTATTAGCCTCCCCCTTTCCTTTTTCCTTTCCTCTCCTATTTCCCTATAAAGTGAAACAAGTTTCTCTGTGAAATCAAATATGTGTAATATTTTCTCTTTAAGCCATATCTGATGGCTGACCACTGCTTTAGATTCTTCAGCACATAGAGCCCACACCTCCCTAGGACTGTGCTGCCTGCACTCAGAGTCTGTGCTCAGCCTGCTTGCACTTAGCCCACCTTCCTCCATGCCTGATTAAAACAGACCTTTTATGGAGATCTTTGAAATTATCTTCTTGTAGTAATTTGTTTCACTCCCAATATTTGTGGGTTCTATCACTCCAAATCCTGGATTTGCTGTTAGTGTGAGGATCATGGGGCTCAGAAAAAGACATGTCTTCTCTCCACCATCTTGACTCTGTCCCAAACATACATTTCTTTACATCAATGTGACAAGTTCTTGCTAATGCACAGCACTGGAGTTTCAAACAATCATGCTCCTTCCTACCCTCATTTGACATAGGACTAAATCCTGCAGTTTATAGGAACTACCCACAGGATAAGGTAAAGTTGCCTGCTAGGTATTCTCTCTCAGTGTAGGGAAACTAAAGACTGGAAGTTGAGAGAAGGAATCTAGAAGTCCAATTGACTTTCTTCAAGATGTGTAGGCTGGTGTTTCAGTGATGATAGAGGGAATAGAAAATGTGCCTTTTGGAATACTGGCATTTAGGACAGAGAGAAATTGTGATATGATAATTCTGGAGGATCATTAGTGGGCAATATGTTGCCACTTTTTTTAAATTTCTGTTTATTTTTAACATTTTGAGTTACAAATTTTTCCATCTTCCAATCATTGAGACATGGTATTGCTCATTTTACATATGAAATCACACATAATGTATTTATGTATTATCCATGTTTCAAAAAAAAAGAAAAATTAAAAAATTAAAATTAAAATAAGTGCTTAGAGTTTATCAGTTCTCTCAAGGCAGATAGCATTTTTATCATGAGTCATTTGCCATGGATTGTCATGATTCATTTTAATGATGTTTCATAGTTAATCATACAATATTTCAATTACTATGTACTACATTCTCTTGGTTCTATTCCTTTCACTTTGCATCAGATCATATAAATCTTCTTAGGTTTTTCCTGAAACCATCCACCTTACCATTTAGTAACATTGTATTAAAAACATAATTTCATCACAATCATATAATAAAATTTGTCCAGCCATTCCCCAATTGATGGGTACTTAGGTTGCCACTTCTAATGTTCTTATACAGAGCAATGATCCTAGCATCTCAGCATTGAGTCTAGAATTTACCTGATTTCTTCTAGGTTTCCCAAAGTTTTGGTCTCATCATATCAATCAATCTTGATTGAGGGGACATGTTTAGTTATAGTGAAGCAGAATCAGTGTGATAAAAAGATAAGATAATTGGCTCTGAGGTGAGAGGAGCTTAGTTCAAATCCTCCAAGACCAATACTCTGTATACTCTTTAAGATCCAAAAAGGTAAATTGACATTTTAGTTTCCTCCTCTGGAAAGTGACTCAAGTCAGATTAAATGACCTCCAAAATTCTATGTTCTTCTGTTGCATGATATAATGCTTGTTCAGGGTAGGAAAACATTGTTTAAAATCTGCTAATGCTTTGGTGTCTATCTCAGGAACTTCCCAGTTTCAGGTGTAGGTACTATCTTTCTCTATTCTTTTGCACAAGTAATTTCTCTTATTAAGAATAACTTTTCCATAACTATGTGGCAATCCATATTTAGTCTTTTTGGCTTATTAGCTAATTTTGGCTTTGTAGCTCCAGATCGATCTGTGCTAGAGCATCACTTTTGATTAATCCTATCATTTTGGAAATATTGGGTATGAAATACTTTGTATATTTTAAAGAAGTGGTTTAAAATCAATTAATATTATTAATAGTGTTATTTACTTTGTGCTTTTGATATTGAATGTGATCTTTGGGGCCCAGAGCCAGAAATGATCATGTACACTGATAATATGTAATAGGAAGGAAACTTGAGTTTGAATCCCAGCTCTAATATTTACTAGTTGTGTGACCCTGGACAAATCCTTTTCTTCCTGTACTTTAGTTTTCTCATTTAAATTAAAATAATACTAGTATCTACCTATCTTACCAGGTTGTTGCAAAGAAAGTGTTTCATAAATTTCAATGTGCTATAGAAACAAGAGCTATTTATTATTAGTTCAAACTCCATTTACAGATAAGGAAACCAAGAGATGGAATGTCTTATCCAATGTCACACAGGAAGTTAGTGACAGAACAGTGATTCAAGTACAGATCTAGTAGGCCAATGGTGCTCCTATTACACAAATGCTCAAAAATTATATCTGTGTGTATATGTGTGTTTCTAAACATTCAAAAGAATTTGTTTGTGTTCCTTGAAGGTAAGGATTGTCTTATCCTCCTCCCTCTGCATCCTCCTAGATGTGCAGCCCAGGGTTTTGCTCACATTTGAGTTTTAAAATCAGTGGGGTCACAGAACACAGGGCTGTGGGCAACCATCAGCCTTTGGTCCCATCTCTGTAGGGAATTCTAATTTCAAGGGAGTCCAAGTTACTACTGATTGGGAGTAGGGTGAGACAAGGGAGGGGGGAAAGAACTCAGAGAAGCCAATAGGGACTTTATTAGCTGTGAATTATCCTCAGATGGGTTAGAAGCAGAAATATCTAGCAAAGTCAATTAAGAGGGGTTCTGCATGAGTGAAGCCTTCTCAGAGCAGAAATGGGGGTTTAATGATGCCTTGAATGGGAAAGGGGGACATCTCCCCTAGAGGAGTCTAATTCAGTCCATTCCATCTCTTTGATTCAAACCCTATTTTGATCCTTCTTAGCAAAAAAAAAAAAGAAAGAAAGAAAGAAAGAAAAAGCTCCTTTTGGGAAATAGTCCTGCATTTGAATCCAATCATTTCTAATTTTAGACGCTTATTTTTGTTAGTATTGTTTTTAATTACCCATGGCAAAAAATATCCTCCAACTTTTCAGGTGCCTTCTTTTGCGGCTGTTAATAATTAGATTCCCTCCTACCCAGGAATGGATATATGAATGAATGAATGACAAAACATTTATTAAGCTCTTACTGTGTGGCAGGAACTGTGCTAAATACTAAGGATTCAATTACAAAAAAGCAAAAGTGGATGCCATTTGATGAGTGGAGACTCATTAACTCTTTGGGGCTAGAAGAGCTCAGTAATAAGATATGATATCTTTATCTTGCTTTAAGGTTTATCACACACTTGACATTCATATTTTCATTTTAGCCTCACAACAATTATGTGAAATAGTATGGAATTACTCTCATTTTACAGATGAGGAACCTCAAGCAGGAGGGGACAGGGAAGGCTAAGGGATTTGTTCAGTTTCACACAGCTCTCAAATGATGAAGATGGTACTTGAACCCTTGGCTCTTGCTTCAAATTCTTTCCATTATCCTACTTAGAAGCTGTAAGATTGAGTAAATTCTTTTTTAACTGACAATATTTTTTAAAAGTTATCAAAGACTGGTCCCAAAAGAATGCATGAATGATAGACTCAGTAAAAAAAAAATCCATCTAAGTTGCCAGTAAAAAACAAAACAAAACAAACAAACAAACAATCAAACAAACAAAATATGGGGCAGCTAAGTGGTACAGTGGATTAGAGTACCAGCTCTGAAGTCAGAAGGACCTGAGTTCAAATTTGACCTCAGACCTTTAACACTTTCAAGCTGTGTGACCCTGGGGAAGTCACTTAACCCCAATTGCCTCAGGGAAAAAAAAAGCAAGGCCAAACAGTTAGGCCCTAGCCAGGTCTTGGGACTAGTGACAAAAGAAAACCTTAGAAGCCAAGTAATTCCATATATTGGTATAGACCTTTTAAACTTGCAAATAATTTACACATAAATTACCTTATTTTGTAATCAATAATTATGTGAAATAGGTAGGATAGGTGACTTGGGAAATGAAGAAGCTGTGAGACCAAGCAAGGTTAAGATTATTCCTCAAGGAAATTATCAGCAGCCAAATCTAGAGCCTAGCCAAAGCAGCAACCAGCCATGTCTGGGGTTTTCTGTAGAGGAGAACCATCAGAATGGGGGGATCAGTTGAAAGAATTCCAAATAATTAGCTTGGAAATTAGAAAACTTGAGGGAAGAGATGTATTTTAAGTTTATTCAGGCATCCCATTTGTCAGGTGGGAAAAGGATGAGATATAGACTGGTTGGTCCTAGATTTTGGAAATAGGATCAATAGATTAAAGCTGTCAAATGGCAGATTTCAGATCCATAATAGGAAACACACAGCTTTTTAATCATTAGAGCTCTTTGTTAGTGGAATTGGACAGCAAAAATAGTGAGTGCTGCCATCCTTAGAGGGCTTCAAGTGGAAAATAGGTGATCCCTTTTGGAGGTTGTAGACAAGAATCTCACATAGGTGAGATTGAGAGAATAGTTGTCCTTTGAGGTTCCTTACACTTTAGTGATTCAATTATAACCTATTGTCTCCATTACAAAAGTGCATCTCCAAAAATGGCATTAGGGAAACCAAACTCTGTCATCTTATGAACTCTCTGTTTGTGAATCCAGGCTTGAAATAACTTTCTGCATTCAATTTTGAGGCTGCTTGCTCTCATATCTGACTCTAGGCTGAATCAGTAGCAGAGAGTGGGAATTCCCCTCCTAGTCACCCAATGCTAAAGACTGAGGAAGAAGAGGTAGGGATTTTCAATGGGATGGTAACTCCAGTCTTGTCTCTTTTTATTTTTGCCAGAGGGAGAAGATAGAAAATTCATGGAATGGTCCCTTAAGTTTCACTGGCTTGGCTGTAGATGTCCTTCAGGGCCAGAAGAATGGAGCTGCTAGAAGAAATTGAAAGTGCAGGGAATGAAGGGTATTTAGCTTTTGTTCTGTTCTCTCTTGCCTCTTGCCTCTAAGACCCTTCTGGCCTTGGCTCTGCTTATGGTGTCATCAGAGGCTTAAAAAATTGTCTTTGCCAGTTTTTAGGATATAAAATCTCAGATTTGTTTTGATTTGCATTTTATCTGATTATTAATAATTTGGAACATTCTTTCCAATGTTTATACATCTATCTATTGTGTGTCTGTCTGTCTATCTATCTAACTGCCTGAATGGTTATCTCTAGTATTTCTTCCTCTCTCCCTCCCAGAGACCATTCTACTCCCCCCCCCAGACATATACACATATCTTTGAGTTTCTTTTTCTGTATTGTCTTGCTACATTAGAATGAAATCTCCTTGAGAGTAGGATGACTTTTCTTTCTGTTTGTATTTGCATTCCCAGTGTTTAGCACAATGCCTGGCACATAATAAGCACTTATTAAATTGTTTGACTGATTGGTTGACAAATTGGGTTGTGAAACTGTCAGTGCCTAAAACCTCTGTGGAAAATAGAAAATCACAGAATCTGCAATGAATTGTTTTGACCATAGGAGCTCACAAAGACTCCTAGTAAAGGAGATTCAATCGGTGCCAACAATCACATATCCTTAAAATATAGAAATACTGCTATATTTGCACCACTGTTACAATAATGTCTTTACAACACTGTCTCTACAACTATTTGTAGGATTGTTTACACTATTGTTTTTATAAGATTTCTCATACTCATCCCATAGTAAATCCAAATCATATTCTATTTTTCCTCTGAAAGGGGGAGATGCTGCTTCAAGCATAAGGCTGGAGTTTAGAGTCTATGTGGTTTGAAGAATCCTGCTTGTGACAGTGAGAAAGTACAATGATTATTGTAAGAAATTCTTCAGAAATCTTAGAAAAATGTTTTGGAGCTTTTGTTATTGTTCTTTTTTTTTCAGCCATGTCCAATTTGTCATGATCCTATTTGAATTTTCTTGGTAAAGATATTAGAATGGTTTGCCAGTTCTTTCTCCACATTATTTTATAGATAAAGAAACTGAGGCAGACAGGGTTAAATGACTTGCCCAGGATCACACAGCTGGTGTGAGGACAAAATTGAACTTAGGAAGATGAGTTTTCCTATTTTCAAGCCTCAGGCAATAGCTACTGTTTCACGTTGGTGTTTACAGGTGAATATATCTTTCATTTAGAATCATAGGATTTTAGAACTAGAAGGGACTATATTAATCATTGTAGTTAAGTGACTTTAGAACCTGATAAAAGAATCTAAATCTAGCTGTAGTTTGGAAGATAAGTGGAGAGGTTCAGAAGATCCAGGAAGCCTATTATATTGGAGACTTTTAGAATTTGCTTTGATCAAGTACCCCTATTGAAACTGTCTTTATGAATTGTCCCTCCCTATACACCTGTAATTGTTTTAGAATTGGGAAATATTTTATTAGTCATCTTAGCCCAAACCTTCACTAAATTCTGAATCCTATATACAACAGCCATAACAATCATGTATCTGATCTCCACTTGATGACCTCCAATGAAAGGGAAACCACTATCTCCTTAGGCAACCCTTTTCATTTTTTTTGGTGGTGGGGGGTTTTTAAATTATTGAAATGCATTTTGCCTGCCTTTAACACATGTACTTACCTGACTTGAAACTATAGTGTTCCAGTACTGTGATCACCTACTATAATCTACTGAGCTTCCATTTACTGCTAAATTTTTTCCTGCCCAATATAAAATTTATGTTTAGTCATGTGCCTAGTTATGGTTAAATCTAAACTTACTTATTCAGAAAAGGGAGACACATAGTGTATCACATTTGAGAGCAATCCTTCTATTTAATTGTAAAAATATGTCAAGTTTTCAACTTCAGAGAGAGGAATGAGACACTTCCTATAGATCTAGAGCTCAGAGTGGTGCTGTACACTAACCTCATAGATTGAAACATCATTAGATTTAGAATTAGAAGGAGCTTTAGAGATCACTTGGTCCAACCCTCACATTTTACAAATAATTAAGCTGTCCCAGAATAGTGAGGTGACTTACCCAGTGTCATTTAGGTAGTATTAAAAAAAGAGTAAAAATTCAAAGACAGATCCTCTGTGTATGTGCAACTTAGATGTTCATAATTCATCCCAATTTCCCAGTCATAATAAACAATAACTAATAAGATATAATAATAATAATAAATAAGAATCAAAACCTTGATTCTTACCCATGGTTGATCACACATCATACTGCAGGGTTTAATACTCTCTGATTCATTTTTGGATGTAGGATTTGTGCTAATATATGCATTTATATTGGTCTGTCTGATCCCTCTTAATTGTTAGAATTGAGCCAAGAAAAATACCACTATGTTGGCCATTAGTAATTCAAACCAAGCAGTTTATTAGGCCATTTATTACTGATTTATATAAAAAGCTCTCATTTAAAGACACTTAGGTTACCTCAGTCAAGAAGTGTTGACCCTGAATGGTTCTTGGCCATTTATAGTTAGAAAATGTTCTGATGCCATCTGGACTGCTATTTGTCCCAGAGTTTAGAAATCTTAAAATGAGATTTAGAACTGGAAAAGACCTCTACATAGCTTGAGTCAGCTCAAATCAGCTCATAAGAAGTAATTATAATTTTTGTGTAAGTATACCTTAGAAATTGGTAAATACTATAAATTAGGGCTTGATTTATTGTTTTGTTGATTGTCAAGACTTAAGAAAATGATTGAGAAAATTTTAATAGTGCAGATTAAATTTTAAAATGTGCCATATATTCATTTCCCCCAGAGAGTTGTTTATTACAATTTGACCAGCAAACCACAGCCTCTAACTTATCTAATCCATCTTCCTCATTTTATAAATGAGGACATGAAGATCTGAGAAATTAAGTGACTTCTCCAAGGCCACAGAGACTGCATGCCAGAGCCGAAATCCTTTAACTTAAAAGGACTTTGTCATTGATTTTGTGTTCTTTCTACAGTGTCAGAAGCTATCTCTTTTCAGAACTGGTGGTGATAGTAAAGGAATGGAACAAAAGCTCCCACTCTGCATGCTTTGCCTAATAAACTAGTTTGAATTACTAGTGGCCAACATAGTTATATTTTTCTTGGCTCAATTCTGACAATTAAGAAGGATAAGACGGACCAACATAGGTACCATATCAGCACGTGCTGCATGTCTAAAGTAAATCAATAATATTGATCAATAGGATGAACTTTATTCATCCAGGGAATCAGAAGATTTTTAGCTGTGCCTCTAATTAGTTGTATGATTTTGGGCCAGTCACTTAAGCTTTCTAAACTTCATTTTCCTCATCTACAGAATGGGGATAACTGTCTCTTCTTGACCTTCCTTATTAAAGCCACTATGAGTACCAATTCAAATATTAGATAAGACAAAAGTCTTTAAAATCAATGCCTAAGTTCTATGATGTGAAGGTACTTTGAAAAGTATAAAAGCCTCTAATCAACTGATTCTCCCTACAAAATACTGTTATAATTTATATTTGAATGATATTTTATGGTTTACAAAGTATTTTCTCATAAATCAAGTATCTAGAATATAAAAATTCAAAGTTAAAATTTTAAAAATTTAAAAGTTTCAAATTATTCAAAAATTCAGTGATCATCATGGATAGATGATATTTCTAAAATACTTCAAAGATCTGTCATTTCATCAGGATGGACAATGCAGATAGCATCCTTTTTACAATAATATGGCATTCTTCCAGAGGTGAGGTAACTAATTGATCACTGTCATATGGTTAACCTAGAGATAAGCCTCTTTGAATTCAGTCAGGTTGCCCTTTGGACAGCAGCTCTAGCTGGTGAGGCCTTCCAAAGCTTATGATCAATAGATCAGGTGTAGTCTTTGAAAACTCAGGGCTATCTCTAAGCCACAGTGAAATATTAAATGATTCGAAGGGGGGATATTAATGAGAGACAGTGACATACAGCAATAGTCCCAGAACCAGAAAAACCTGTGCTCAATTCTAGCTTCTGATATCCACACCAAATATGAAACTCTACTTAAAGCATATAACCTCTAAATAATATGCTATCCTGCTTTGATAGTGTTTTTCTTCATGAAAGAATTCTTATCTCCAAAAAAAAGGGGGGGGGAAAGAATTCCTATTTCATGAAAATCACTGGTCCATGAAAATCACAGGTCCAGTCCTATTTTCTTAGCTCGTGACTCATTTATGACTTAGTTGGTAAATGCGAGAGAATGAAATCCATGTTTTCCCAAACCCAAATCTAGGCTCATAGATCTAAAGTCAGAAGAATTTCACAGACTACCTGGCTTATCTTTTTATTTTCCAGACAATCAAGCTGAAGCACAGTTATATTAAGTGACCCAGGATCACATAGCAGTAAACATCAGGGTTAAGACTTGAACTCAGGCCATTGAACTCCAGATTCCATGCTCCTTTGACCATGCCATGTTACCTCTATAAAATAAGGTAGCAATGATCTCTTTTAGGGTAGCTAGATGGCTTAGTGGATAGAACACTGGACCCACAGCCAAGAAAACTCATTATTCCTGAGTTCAAATCTCTCTTCAGACACTTATTAGCTATGTGACCCTGAGTAAGTCATTTAACTCTGTTTGCCTCAATTTCCACATCTGTAAAATGAACAGGAGAAGGAAATGGCAAACTATTCCAGTATTTCTGTCAAGAAAATGCCAAATGAGGTCATGTAGAGGCAGACATGACTGAAAGAACTGGACAGAAACATCTCCTATTTTTTTTACATAGAGAAGCCATTGTAGAATCAAAATATATCCTTTTATCCACTCATTTGTACTTTTCCCCCCAGGGCTTCAGGGGAATTTTAGAGGCTACAATCCATCACCTCTCCCATTCCCCATATTTCAGACAGGACCTCACTCAAACTATCTGTAAAGAAGGTAGATTCTCCCCACAGGGCCATAAATCTGTGTTCCTCTGGGAAAAGACATTCAGGAGAATAGGAAATGTGTA
Organism: Sminthopsis crassicaudata; assembly: GCF_048593235.1. NCBI lineage: Eukaryota > Metazoa > Chordata > Mammalia > Dasyuromorphia > Dasyuridae > Sminthopsis > Sminthopsis crassicaudata. The sequence goes on from NC_133618.1 coordinate 253,079,683, forward strand.
TACTAGCTTCTGGTCGATACATATCCTGGCCTTTAATCTGCCCGGATCTTGGTCTTTTGTCAGTTGCCAAAATAATATACGCACTAGTGAGTGAAAAGCAATTTCAGTGCTGCAGCAGGAGCTGCCAGGTAGGAAGACAATGAAAAACCTTGGAACACTAGCAATAAAGAGATGGGCAATGGTGTTCTGGGCATGCTTTGCATCAGAAAGGATGGCAAACCCTGAATTGTTGCTTGACTTCCTCCATTTTGAGAAATTAAATGGTCAAAATAAACTTCCTAAAACAATCTCTGAAACTCAGATCGAATTCCTGTTGGCTTAGTATGGAAGCTGATGAACCTCTCTCCTAAATTTCACTAGCTCCCATCAGCAAAATGTCTGGTTCTGGTCTGTAATGTTTACCTTATTCAATACTTCAGAGGTTAAAAATTTCATTTATGTGACTACCAACAATAATTACAAACTCTTTTTGTCAAGGCAGATGAGTAGCTAGGCTCCAAAATGTATCACCCAAGGACTAATCTGACAAGTAATCTTGATAAACTTATGAAGGCTGATCCTCAGATGATAGATACATCTTAGGTTAATGGATTTAGAGCTGGAAGGAACCTTAAAGAACAATTGGTCCAACTGCATCATTTTACAGATGAAGACATTGAGATCCAGAGGAGTTAAATGACTGACTCAAGATTATCCATAATACTGAGGCAGAGGTGTATTCAAATCCCTGTCCCCTAATTCCAAAACAACATGCTCTCCACTATCCCACTTTACTCCCTATTATCATGATGTTATAGATCTAGAATTAGAAGAAAACTTTGAGTTTTTCTAGTTCAACTTTCTCATCTTTTTGATAAGAAAAGAGACCCAGAGAGGATCTAATAAAACTAATAAAATTCTTATGCATTCAGTATTCAATGTAATTCAAACAGTGCCTACTATGTGTAAGCACTGTTTTAATTGCTAAAGGTTGAGGAGAAATTTACAAAGTTTAAAAATGACATTGATCTCTGCCCTCATGGATTTTGGACCTATCAATGAATAGATAAGAATGTTATTAAATTAAAACAACTATATGTAATCAAAAGCTTCTAAAGTGTTTTAACACATCAGTTGTATGTAATTAGAAGCTTCTAATGTGCTTAAAATAGATGGTTCTGTTTGGTAGGTTAGAGGTTAAAGATATCGCCTTTATAATCTTTTCATTGTTCATTTGCATAGTTGACAGATATCACTTGATTTAAGCCTAGATGTTGAGAAAATAAACTTTGGATCAGCTTTTTTTCTGAAATTTCAAATGAACAGCATCTGATTTAATGTGATTTTGCGGACTTTTCCCAAGAAGAACATGGCATTATGGATAGAGATGTGACTTCTCCATCCAAAATATCTGAGTTTACTTTCTATCTTGGATACATATACAGATTGTGTGACCCTGGGCAGTTACTTAGCCTTTTAAGTTGCTTGCACAAGTCTCTAATATCAGAGCAGGTGCCCATCTTCCTTGGTAGAAGTTTCCTCATTGGGATTCCTTCTATTAACTCATAGGCCTAATTAAAAAATAAAGATTAGAAAAACTAAAAAGAAAATAGTAAATACTCCAGGAGTCTGTAGTTAGAAATATTTTCCTAGACAGATATGTCAGAGAAAGATGAGAAGTGACATTCAAAAAGTGGCAGATCTAAGAATTTATGAACCATTGATTACCTTGAGATAGACATGAAAACACCACAAGAATGAGAAAGGAAAGTTATGAATTTTGATTAGGAAGTTAGGAATTTAGTGCATGAAACAGTTGAAAAGATCTCCAGACAAGCTTTAGGCAACTTCCTAGATTCTGTTGAGGCAAAAAAGAATGCTATCACTACAGTAGAGTTTCATGACCGCCATCTGCTATGCAGTATACAGCTCTGCAAGACGTGTCAGCAATGAAGAGAAAAGATGGACTTCAGTCTCCCAATGTTCAAAATGACTGGGTGCTATAGTAATATCTGACAACCCCAAGAACACTTCTTAAAATTCTTCATATCCTGTTCCTACCCCAGAAGAGATATTACTTAAATCACTTCTCTTTTCTGGGCCTCAGTTTTACATCTGTAAAGATGAATAATCTTTTTGGTCCCCCCCCCTCTTCCCTCATTAACAGAGCTATATACAGTATATTTGGTGCCCAGCATAAGCAGCACTAAATATTCCCTTCTAATCAACCATGAGATACTATTCCTGAGACATATATTACTGTCTGTGTATATGCCCTAGTATATCACTAAGAAGCATGATGCATCTGGGCTAAAGAGAAGCCCAAGGTAGTAAGGGTGGAGTGAAAAGAATGTATTCTATCTGACAGCTTCCTAGTTTGATGATTTCCTTATTTTTATTTCAGTCATTTCCACATATAGCTTAAACATTTTTTGTCACAAAGAAAAAAAAAACTTTTAATAATGTACTCTATCTAGAATCTATTACATTGATGTAATAAAAATTTTAAATTATCAAAATATAAAGGTAGCAAAATTTTTAAATGTATTATCTTTTATCATCATTATTTTCAAATTTTATGTTCTCAAAATTTTGATGCCCTAATAAAAACAGATATAGGATGAGAACATTTATTAAAAGTTTATTTTGTGCCAAGCACTATGCTAAGCACTACAAATACAATACAAA